>NC_056744.1:808593237-808693237 GCF_019279795.1 Protopterus annectens
TAACAATGCACTGTACAGGCTACAGGCAGACTGGCTCAACACTGGCCTTCTTCTTGCATGGGCTAATGCACACTGTTAGAGTTTCTGAATTGTGGCTATAAAGTTGAAATTTTTTCTGCTACAAATATATGAAAGATAAAGAATAAAATAAAAAAGTTTGCTTTAATGTAAGAATATAGCTTAGCAATTTTAAAATGTCATTCATATTGTATGACATAGCTCTGGCTGAAATAAGTGAAAAACAAAGAAGATCTACTGATGAGCACAATAAATTTTCTGAGCAGTTTGTTTCCTTTCAGACTTCTGACAATGGACATGTTTTTATAGTATGTGTTTTCCTCAAGATACATGCTTGTCACAGTATTAAGAAAAGCTTGACGTAATTCCTCATAGATAAGTGGACATGGCTTTTTATAGAATCATCAGAAAAAAGCCTAGAAAAGCAATTTTGGAAAGCAAGTATTATATGCTTTTCTCATGTTTGCAGAACAATTTACAAATATCCATTAACAAACAGGAACAGCAGCAGAACAGCTTGTACAGATGTTTCCTTTCTGTTAATGGCATCCTCACATCAGCAAAAGTGCTTACAAGTAAATCACAAAAGGACATTAGAAAAGTCTACCAAGAGGAAAAAACAATATCTATGTGCTTGACTAGAACTGTATATAACTGTATTAATTCAGATATGTTAGATGCATTTTGGTAGAAACACAATTGTTTCGATGTATTGTATGGAGAAAGGAAAGTCATCATCTATACTGTTTGTAAAGAAAAAGTTTGTAAATATATGCTATAAAACTAACAGAAGAGTATGTGTGGTTTGTTTATTAAAAGCTATATATTGGTTACTGCTCTTAAAGTCAGATGCTGCATCAGTGTATATTCTGCAGATTTCTGTGGTTAAAAGACTATTAGACTCTGATTTCAGCAGTAAACAGCCAGCAAGACTTTGTGTCATAAGAAGCACAGCATAGAAGTAGCTGCATACATAAAATAAAAATTTCAATATGCACTTGCAATTTAATAGTATAAATGCATAGCTATGCAAATCACAAATATAATACTATAAAGGAAAAATGCTAAAAGAGTTAACTATAGCTACAGAGTCTGAAATGTGAGCTCAGACCTTCTTTGACTGGATAAATAGTTACAAGAAATGTTGAACAGATAAGATAAGAAACAAGACTGATTGCCAGACAAGTGGCTTGAGTTTTTCCTAAAACATTATTGTTATTAAAACATATTGTTAAATGTTCACATGCAACACTATTTGGTAATTGTAATAAAACATCACAATTGTGCATATATGTCACTGATACTCTGTTTGCAGGTAAAGGTTAAAAAAACAGTTACATCAAGTATAGCCAACAGGTGGGTTATAGTATACATACAGTTCAATTAATGTATACAGGAGGGTACAAATAACTACTAGTAGTAGTAGACAGCAAAGGCAACAGAAAAAAATATATTATGTCATTAAAAACAGCCAAAAAATGATCAAATCAGACAAAGGTCTATATTTTAATAACCTAATAAAGCAAATGTATAACCAAAATGTTGGGTTGACATACATTATAAAGCAAATAAACAATACTGCAATACAACAGGGGGAGGGGTACTTTCTCAGTTTTAAACTGACTGTGTGAGCAGTATTGCAAAATGGTCTAAAATAAAGTTACAGGAGGAAATTATATCTCATTCCTTCTTGACAGTGCTTTTTTAGGGGGGAGGGGAAAACAGGTATTAATGCATTAGAAATACTGGATTAAACCTGACAGGAAAAGATATTTTACAAGTTGCTAATAGCTATCATTCTAGTTATTATTGTATTGCTTAGTATTAAATTGTATTTACAACCTGTTAAACTGTAAAGCTATACACAAGATGATTTAAAATTGCTTTATTAAAGCTATACAAGGGAGAGTGAAGATATATAAAAATTGAACAAGACTGGTCACTATTTTTAATATGTTTTTGCAAGACAATGTTGGTATGCAAAAGCATGAATGTTTCTAATTTATAGGTATGTAGTTGCCTCTGGTGGCAATTCCACTAGATACTTCTAAAGAGACATAGGAATTTTCCAAGATTTTGCTTGATGTTAATGTTACTACATTTGTAAGATTAGACTAAATGTACTTTACAGTCTCTTTATGTACAAATACAAAATAATTCAGTACAATTGAAATTAATGTCTAGTAATGAATATGTGTGAAAAAACATGTTTAAAAAATGGGTCCAGGATAGCTACTAGATTGAAATGCATGAATAGCAAACAGTCTGTGTAAATACATACTGTACAGGATACATTGTAATAAGTTAAAAAGTAATTTGTCAAGTTGTAATATTATCACTGGTTTTAAGTTGGAGTCTTATTATTGGTTTTTGGACCATCATTTTATCTGTACTAGTATTGGTTACCCCAGTTAGAGAAAAATTATATTCAAATATTGTATTCATACAGCTAATGGACTAATATGTACATAGCATTCTTTAGTGTATAAATCATGTTTTTTTTAATCCTCAAGTATTAAATATACTGAAATAATTACATTCAAATATTTATTATCTAAGCCCAGTTTAGTACTTTACCAAGATGTTAATGGGCAGTTCAGAGACATAACCACAATGTTATGGTTAAAATGACATTGAAACTGTATATTTTCAGCAGTGTATAAATGCTTGTAGTAGCACATAGTTATTGTCTCTTATATAATAAATGTAAAGAGTTAATGTTTGTAGTAGCACATAGTTATTGTCTCTTATATAATAAATGTAAAGAGTTAATGGAGCAGTTCTAAGTCATAAATTAAATTTTGTGATTGCAAAAGAATAAATTAATCTAGTTAAAAAATAAAACTAAAGCAGACACAACTCATAACTGATAAAACATTTTCACAGAATGGTCTGCAAAAGAAAAAGTTGTTAGATACATTCAGTTTTGGTAGTAATACTTTTTATATCATTGCATTAACTATGTAAAATTGCATTTTGACTTGTATCAAAAAAAGACTAAAGGTTTTGTTTCCTAATGTGTTTCCTATAAAAAAGAAGGAATTGTTAGAGTTTGTGATTTGTGAATATACGGTTGAAATTAATTCTGCTACAAATATATGAAAGATAAAGAATAAAATAAAAAAGTTTGCTTTAATGTAGGAATATAGCTTAGCAATTTAAAAATGGCATTCATATTGTATGACATAGCTCTGGCTGAAATAAGTGAAAAACAAAGAATATTAATGAGCACAATATATTTCCTGAGCAGTTTGTTTCTTTTCAGACTTCTGACAATGGACATACTTTTATAGTATGTGTTTTCCTCAAGATACATGTTTGTCACAGTATTAAGAAAAGCTTGCCGTAATTCCTCATAGATAAGTGGACATGGCTTTTTATAGAATCATAAGAAAAAAGCCTAGAAAAGCAATTTTGGAAAGCAAGTATTATATGTGTTTCTCATGTTTGCAGAGCAGTTTACAAATATCCATTAACAAACAGGAACAGCAGCAGAACAGTTTGTACAGATGTTTCCTTTCAGATTTCTGTTAATGGCATCCTCACATCAGCAAAAGTGCTTACAAGCAAATCACAAAAGGACAATAGAAAAGTCTACCAAGAAGAAAAAACAAAATCTATGTGTGTGACTAGAACTGTATATAACTGTATTAATTCAGATATGTTAGAGGTATTTTGGTAGAAACACACTTGTTTTGAGCTATTGTATAGAGAAAGGAAAGTCATCATCTATACTGTTTGTAAAGAAAAACTTTGTAAATATATGCTACAAACTAACAGAAGAGTATGTGTGGTTTGTTTATAAAAAGCTATTTATTGGTTACTGCTCTTAAAGTCAGATGCTGCATCAGTGTATATTCTGCAAGTTTCTGTGGTTAACAGACTGTGATAATTAGACTTTGATTTCAGCAGTAAACAGCCAGCAAAATTTTGTGTCTTAAGAAGCACAGCATTGAAGTAGCTATGTACATAAAATACATTTTTCACACATGTACCTGTATATATAGCAGGCTCAACAGCCATGTCACAGCATAGGGTAAGATACACCTGTGTGACAGTGCATAACCACAACCAATGTGAACACAGCCACAGCCACATATGGTAAGCTAGCATAATATTATAGTATATGGACTATCTGTTCTAGACCATCCTCATATGTGCCACTCACAGAATGACCCTACATATACTGGGCTGCTACACAGTTTGTCATGATGGCTGTCTGTAGTATGGGACATGTGTGTGTATATAGCCCTACAAACATGTATGGCAGAATGGTACCGTACAGTGGGGCAGCATGTAACATCTGAGAGAAGGGGAGGTAGAACAATGACATCTACAACAGTATGTACGCAGGCTGAGGTACATATTAACAATAC
The DNA here is from genome assembly GCF_019279795.1 of Protopterus annectens. Lineage (NCBI taxonomy): Eukaryota > Metazoa > Chordata > Ceratodontiformes > Protopteridae > Protopterus > Protopterus annectens. Next base: position 808,597,632 of record NC_056744.1, read on the forward strand.
ACAGACTGTCGACATTCACCATCACTACACAGACCTCAGTACTGTACAATCATCCACAGAATGTCCAGCTTATATCATGAAATATAACCACTACTGTGCATGACATATGTAGCAATCTGATATATTACTGGCTTGTTTTCAGATATAATGACAGTATTTATGGTGTGCAGCACATATGCACCACTTCATGCACGCCATATGTACAAAGGTTGCCAGAGGTGTGGCTGACAGCACATACACAGGACAGTATAGATATGTTACTGTGATAACCCCATATAATTTCCATTGTAACAGGGTTTGTTGCAACATTTGTCCTATGAGGGATATGATGTCAGTAACTGTCCCGGCCTTCACCATCTACAGACTGCAATCCTCACACTACCTTCTGAATTCCACGGATTGATGCACTGTGGATAATACATGAAACCAAAGGCACAACACTGCCCAGTCTGCAGATAACCCTGCAGATGGGGATTCTTCATATACATGGAACTGACATGGTAGGTATTGCGACATGTATGACAGGCATATCCAGACAAACACTGTTAAACCAACATTACTCCAAATGCAGTATGGCAGCACTTACAGTCTGTAGACAGGTCAGGCTCATCCCCCTCCTGTTGGTTGCCCTCTTTCCACAGTGTATGTTGTTAGAGGTAAATCCCCAATCCATCTGGGATACTGTTTGCCAAACATCAAATCTAGTTCCTGCTCACAGTGACTGCAAAGGCCCAGCATCACCATAATGTTCCTAGGTACTGGAGTATGTTTCCATGCAATTGGCTATGGGGCTGTTACCACAGCTGTTCCACATGCAATCAGCTAGGGGATGGCTGCAATTCATGCAGAGGCCATCAGCTGATCATGAGTATCACGTAACATACACATGCTGCTGCCTAAGAGAGGCAGGTGTGGGTCTCCACATCCACAGAGAGGGAGTGGGGAGGCAGACAGATGCAGATACATGTCAGGGAGGTGTGGGAGGGTAAAACTGAAGCATGTTTGTGTAACACACCTACCTGCATAGAGTATCAAATCCCCGACAACTATGTAGTGCTATCACAATTTAATGCAGTTATTGGAAGCACCACATGGGTTACCTGATGTGGAGCACTCAGAACACATATGTCAGGGTGAGTGACATCTGCAACAGAGATACGGTAGATATACGGTAGGTGTCGTACATGTGCCTGTCTGCATGAACATGTGCCAGCATCAACACAGGCACCCTCACACAGGGATGCACACACACTGACACACTTGGCAGGGCCAGGAGTGCAAATCATCAGTAGTGGGATTGCCACAACACATCAATGTGCAGGTATCATATGCACCACACGGGTCATACGGAGGCCGTACGGGCAAAAAGTATGAGGAGATGTCAGACATCAGACAGCATGCTTCATTATGCCCTGGGGGGGTGTAGTGAGTGTGGATGTGGACATAAGCACCATAAAACACACATATGTACACACAGGGTGCCAGTTCTGACATGCATGGGTGCATGTCTGCATGGGTGTGTGGTGGTCAGCTTTGCCAGCAGGCTGTACAAGGGTAGGCAATGGGTACATCATGGCATCAGGCCACATGACAATGGTCTGCATTGTGGCTAAGGGCTGTAGTTACTGCATTTGCCCACACAGGTGGGTATTGCATCCCCCATCCAGTCAGCTGGGTGACTATTGTGTGTGGCCAATGCTGTACACCACATGCCATGTATGTGTTCCTTAGTCCATGACATGGATGGTGTCTGGCATGTGCACACCTCCCACATTCATGTACAGTGACATGTGGAACTGTACCTGGGGTGTCTGGCCGATGTGAACACAGCTTATCATCGGTTGTGCCAGTCTTGCCCACTTGTGGCAGGAACTGGTAATGGGCAGCAGGTTTACCCTTCACCTATATTGATAGCATGCCAACAGCATTTCCTGATGCCAGTGTCATCTGTCCATACAGGGCATGTTGTCAGGCATGGTATGCCTGTTGTGAGTCACATGTGATGGCACCACAGGTGGTGCAGGTGTCCATTGGGGAACATGGTGGAGGTGCACTGTCTGCATGTATGTGCATATTGGATGGATGGGCAGGGTGCCATGCCCTCTGTATCCCACTGCTATCACTGCATAGTTACTATCAGTGGCCAATATGCAGTGTACTACCCACATATTGGCTGTTGCCTAGGCATGTGTGTGCATATGACACATGGGTTGAGTGTGTGCTTTGGGTAATAGTGGGGTTGCTAATTTGGATTGGCTGGCCTTGATGTCACATGTATGGGTATGGATTTGCACCCCAACCTCCCAGCTATTTTACATCTGTTATCCCTGTATGGTTGATATTGTGATATATAGTAGGGTGACCATAAAAATAATAAGCAAAACCCCCTCCACATTGGCCACAGGTATCACACACTCACCTCTACATGGTATACAAGTTACACACAAACACACATGCATCTGTCTTATTGGGGAGTTGAATCCCTACCTAACTTGTTTATTACACTAGACAGTTACAGTATGCGCCATGGGTATTACTGGAGTACTTCTTCCCCAAAGGTGTATTTGACAGTGACTGACATCAGCAGGATTACCAAAGTAGGGCATTTCAGCTATACTGTGAGTGACTAGCCTAAAATGCATTGCTCCCTACACAGACAGTGAGACACACACAAAACATCCACAACTGTCATGTATAGAACCCCTGACCAAGGCCTATATCACACTACAGCATGGAGCAGTTATAGTTCCACCACAGGGATTACAGGGAACATTCTCCCCATAGTTATATTTTACAATGAATGACATCAGCAGGATTGGTAAAGTAGGGTCGTTGAAATGAACTGCGAGTGAGTAGCCTATGATGCATTGCTCCATACACAGACATTGAAACACACTCAAAACATCTAGAACTGCCATTGGTGGTGATGGAACCCTACCACAGTTGTAAATCACACTACAGCAGTACACAGTTACAGTATGCGCTATAGACATTACTGGGCTATGACTTTCCCAGAGGTGTATTTCTAGGTGAGTGACATCAGCAGCCTTGCCAACGTGGGGTATATGAATTGTAAGGGGTGTGTGTGACCTAAAAAGCATTGTTCATCACTCAGTTAGAGACACAAAGACACACAGATTCACACAGAATTGCCAAGTCTGGAGTCGGAACACCTACCTAATTACTACACACTACAGCAGTACTCAGTTACAGGACGCACTACGGAGATTACTGGGCTATGATTTCCCCAGAGGTGTATTTCTAGGTGAGTGACATCAGCAGCCTTGTCACAGTTGAGTATATGTATTGTACGGGGTGTGAGTTGCCTAAAAAGCATTGCTCTCTACTCAGTTAGACACACACAAGCACACAGTTTTCAGGTCCGGGGTTAGAACACCTACCTAATGACTTTATCACACTATAGTAGTACGCTGTTACAGGATGTGCTACAGAAATTACTGGACTAGGATTTCCCTAGAGGTGTATTTTTAGGTGAGTGACATCAGCAGCCTTGCCACAGTTGAGTATATGTATTGTACGGGGTGAGAGTGGCCTAAAAAGCATTGCTCTTTACTTAGTCAGACACACACAGTTGCTAGGTCTGGGGTTAGAAAACCTACCTAACTACTTTATCACACTACAGCAGTATGCAGTTGCAGGATGCACTACAGAGATTACTGGGGAATTTTTTCCCCCAGAGGTGTATTTCTAGGTGAGTGACATCAGCAGCCTTGCCAAAGTTGGCATATGAATTGCATGGGGTGAGTGGCCTAAAAAGCATTGTTCTCTACTCAGTCAGACACACACAGATTCACACACAAGCACCAGGTCTGGGGTTACAACACCTACCTAACTAGGTTATCACACTACAGCAGTATGCTGTTACAGGATGCGCTACTGAGATTATTTGGCTATGATTTCCCCAGAGGTGTATTTCTAGGTGAGTGACATCAGCAGCCTTGCCAAAGTTGAGTATATGAATTGTATGGAGTGTGAGTAGCCTAAAAAACATTGCTCTCTACTCAGTCATAGACACACACACACACACACACACACACACACACACACACAGATTCTCACACTAGCACACAGTTGCCAGGTCTGGGGTTAGAACACCTACCTAACTAGGTTATCACACTACAGCAGGATACAGATACAGGACGTGCTATGGAGATTACTTAGCTATGATTTCCCCCGAGGTGTATTTCTAAGTGAGTGACTTCAGCAGCCTTGCCAAAGTTGTGTATATGAACTGTATGGAGTGTGAGTAGCCTAAAAAGCATTTCTCTCTGCACAGTCAGAGACAGAGAGACAGTCACACAAACACACACTCACACAGTTGCCAAGTCTGGGGTTAGGACTCCTACCTAACTTGTTTATCAGTACAGCAGTACACAGTTATGGGATGTGCCATGGGGATTACTGAGCTACAGCTCTCCCAAAGGTGTATTACACATTGGATGACCTCAGCAGGTTTGTCATGATACTGCTGTGGGGAGGGCAGTGTGTGCATGGGCCATAACCCATTCATGCAGGAGTTGACATGTCACATGCGGGCACACACGGAGTCATATGCCACAGGTACATGGATACAGCTACTAGGCAACTATGTCCTTGTACAGTCATGTTGCACAGCTGGCATGTGCAATGCACTATCATGCTGACAGATACTGGTGGCAAGTATCTGCACTGAGTGACACCTGCACCTCATGTGTTTGGGGCCCTTTGGTTGTGTGTTGGGTGGAACAGGCCCAGATGGATCCTTGCCACGGTCACCCTCTTCCACACATCTATGTCTGCCTAACTTTGGCTTATTATAGGTTGTTTTCCTTACATATATGTCTGTATTCCTATCCTCTGTGTGTGCAAGGCAGGAGTCGTGCATACTGACATGTGTCTGCACTAAGAACTCTAACTGCTATATATGTCTGGTCCACTGGTGTTTGCTGACATGGCCTTCATGTGTTTAAGTGTGTGAGCATGCTCAGTGTGGCCTTTCATTATGTTCTTGACTGACATTGCCTTCATTCCTCTAAGTGTGTGAGCATGCCCAGTATGGCCATCTATATTGCATATGTGGATCAAGTCCAGGTAGTTTGTCCTGTGGTGCTGACCTTTGTGTTGTGCACTGACAGGTAGCATGCTGTGTCTGCAGGGTATGCATCAGTCATTTGGCATTGACTATTGCTACATTTCTGCATAGCGGGGGCAGACACCTAACTGTTTCTACATTTCAACACAGGGGTGGGGGGGGATCACCTGTTACTATAAGTGTGAGTAGGATGGTGGGGCACACCTTACACTTTTACACATTTGCTAGGACTGTACTGGTATGTCAGGTACACCATTTCAGTCTGTAGTCTTACCTATCATGCTGGCTAGCAGCATACCAGTGTACTACAGATCTTAGCTTTAACCTACACATTAGTTTCTGACTTCCTAGCCTTCGCAACTTACATCCCACTGGCTGGCCTACTGTAGTCTGTCTGTGTAGGTCTGGGATAGGGGTTACCCATAGGGCTCATTCAGAGGCCATAGTACGGCATTTGTTTGTGTTTGTCTACACCTATCCTGCTGGCTGTGACTGTTGTTGGGTTTGTGCCCCCCTAACTGGCATGTGTGAGTCACTTACCTTGTGGGTGTCCTAGTATTGAGAGTGGTGCTGCAGGGCTGCCTATGTCAGATGCACATAGTACACTTCCTATACATGGTTGAGCACAGGTAGTGTCATGTTTGGCATCCTTTTTACTGTATGTGCGAGTCGGAGAGAGGTGTCATTCCCTGGGTCCCTACTGTGTCAGTGCATGTGCTATGCCTTGCCTCTTTGCCAAGGCCAGGGCATACTGGGCAGTCCTCCTTCTGCCTACTGGAGCAGGCTCAGGTTTTTTCTCCTCCAAGTCACTCTGCACCTGTGCAGGCCTTAACACTGCTGGGGGAGCTGTGTGACCCTGCCCCATGCTGTCCCTGCTGCAGCTGTTTACGCAGGATCATATTGTGTAGCATGGCACATACAAGGACAATTTGGGTACATGTAGTTTGTGAGTACTGCAAGGCTCGACCAGATGTGTCCAAGCACCAGAACCATGACTTAAGCATCCCAAACACAAGCTCTATTATGATTTGTGTTTGTGCATGTGCCTCATTATGGAGTTCTTGTTCGGCTATGTGTGCATTTCTGATGGGTGTCATCAGCCATGGCTCCAGTGTGTATCCAGCATCCCCCATTAAATGACCATATGGGATGTCCTCACTGGCAAATGTCTGGTACAGCTGCATCAGATTCCAGATGTGGGAATCATGGTAGCTTCCAGGGCAGCCAGCACACACATTCATTATTATGCCCTGGGCATCACACATGACCTGGCAGTTGATGGAGGGGAAGCCCTTGCGGTTGATGTAGACCCTACCCCGCTCACCTGGTGGTGCTTTAATGCATATGTGCGTGCAATCTATTGCACCCACTACCTCAGGGTATTCTGCTATTTGGTGGAAGAGATGCATATTACTGGCCAATGCCTCACGGATGATGGGGAAATATACGTACTCACCGACATGTACTGACATGGCATCCAAGAACTGGTGGAGTACCCTGGATTCTGATGTCTGTGAAATCCCCATCATATCCCCAGTTGACCTTTGGAAGGTACCTGTAGCTAGTATTAGGCCTACACATACCTTGGTATCCACTGGGATGGGTTCCCCTGTGTTAGTTCTGTGTGTCAGGCGTGGCCGGCACAGCTCAACAATTTGCTGTAGGAGGTCCCCGTCCACACTATAGCGCTCCACTATCTCCAGTTCATGTAGCCCTTGGTAGGTTACCCTGGGTCTGCACACTCTTTGCTGTCTCCTCACTGTGTGTTGCTCAGCAGCATTCACATCCTCAACATCCTCAGCCTCTTGCACATGCTGGTTTATGATAGCAAAAGCAGCCCCTAACATTTTTTCTCTTGTTTTCGTTTTGGAAAATTTCCCTGTCTGTATACACAGAGGTGCAGAGTTTTTGGGAAAAACAAGGGGGATAGGTGTTTGCATAGTTTATAGTGGTGTGCTGGGCTGGGCTGGGCTGGTCTGCTGCCTGTGTAATTAGCTGATTTTGATACATTTCACCTGTCACCTAAGCTAGTTCTCCTTGATTACCTTCCTACTGCTGTTTTCCCTTCCCATTGCCTCCCTGTTTAAGCCCTTGTGTGCGCCGCGCAAATGGAGTGCTCACATGTGCACAGAGCTGCTTTTTCCTGGTTTAACTTTCTCTTTCTTCCTGTAAAACATGATGCGCGTCATGCACACCCGCTTACACTTTGTAAAGAGTGCTAGGCAGGTTTAGTCACACAGGGACATTCAACTCACAGGTATTTAAATTTGAAAAGCTAGCTAAAAATGCAAATCACTTCAGATGGACAATGTTTTTTTTAGAGCGTTCACTAGAACTTAACCAGGTACCCAAAGGTCTGAGAGTATATAGGATCCCTATGGGAATTGAGGTAAACACTGAGGCATACAAAAATATGTTGGAACTTTTTGATAGAACTGGGATGGACTTAATGAGAATTATCATTAGAGACAATAACAACTGATTAAGTGTTTTAAAAAATGAACTACTTATTGTCAAGCAGAGTATTACCAATGACTTGCTTTTTGAAAGTAACAAAGGTAGATTAGATAGGATTACAACTGAACTTGACAGATATGTTAAAACAAGTATGGAAAGAAAACAAAAGAAGCTATTAAGGGATACTACTGAATATAAAGAGAAAAAAGCTTACCCCTTACCCAATACGACTAGGGATGTCCAACATGATGGGGACATAAGGAGAAACACAATGTTAACTGAGGAGGAGGGGGTAACCAATGAGATACATTTTGGGATAGAGGAGGAAGAAGAGGTTTTTTTAGAAAACCAACCTCCGTTAAGACGGTCAGACAGATTGAGGAACCGAGACAACCCACAAGATCAGGAGGTTCAGAGACCACCCCAGGGACCAGGACGGTACACAGGGAACAATTGCAGGGATGGGCGACAGAGGAGGAACAACTCAAACTTGAACCCCACCTTCCACAACACCAACAACTGGTGCAACAGATGAATGACAACACTGATAACACTCCCAGTATTTTCTTACCTACTGATTCTCCTGTATCTTGTTTTGATTCATCTACTGATTTATGTCAGCATTCTCCAACCAGTATGTTAAATTCTCCTTTGGCTAACATTACTAAGGAGGGTCCTACTATTTTAGGTGACAACTCCTTTTTTGTTTACAATTTTTCTAGTTTGAAGATTTTAGACAGTCATCTTAGCTTATTGAAAAAAAGGTTTTTCTTTTGTCCCTGATTTCAAATATGACATCAGTAAGATTCTTATTAATTTAAAGCTCTTTACAAGAAAACTGAATTTAAAAGTATTTTTTAGTACTAAACACAGAGTTGAAAGTGAAGCTCAATTATTTACAATTAGAAGAAGTAGCACATTTATACCCCCACACCATCCTGCTGTGTTGGCTTTTGAACGTTTATGTACAACACAAATTAGGCGACTTCTTGACAATAGACAGATAACATGTGACAACAACATAACATCTGCAGAATTATTTTGTTTAAAGGAACTTTCTGTTAACAAGGACTATAGGGTTATGAAACCGGACAAAGGTGGAGGAGTGGTTATTATGACCAACACTGATTATTTAACGCAGATGCAGAACATTCTAAACGACTCCGACACATATGAGTTAGCTTCTAAATTTGATGTCCAGAAGGCGTACACCAAAATAGACTGGATGCTTTATGAGTTGCTATGTGAAGGTATAATAGATGCTGAGGAATATAAATATTTATCGGTAGAACACCCGGTCATGCCCACCATTTTTGGCATACCCAAAATTCACAAAAATTTAGTTAACCCACCTTTTAGACCCATAGTTGCAGCCAGACGATCAAAAACTGAACCTCTATCTTCCTACATAGACATTATGACCAAGGACATCCTGGAAAGGTTGCCATATATCTTAAAAGATTTGTGGCACTGTTTGGACTGCCTCAGAACTTTGTCTCATGATGATCTGGGGGATTTTTTGTTGGTCACTATTGATATCAATTTATTTTCAGTGATCCCCCATGATTGTGGGCTCGACTGGTTTAGGAAGAGCTTGGACAAACATACCAACTTGCACCGGACCAAGAAGGACCTATTGGTGGATCTGTTGCAAATGGTACTGGAGAACAATTTTGTAGGTTTTGAGGATGAGTATTACAGACAGCCCACAGGGGTGGTTATGGGTGCTAAATGTGCACCCATTTATGCCAACCTTGTTTTAGCAGAATGGGAAGACCAGTTTGTGTTGACATCTGATTATAAGGCTAAGATGCCTATCTATTTTAGATTTTTGGATGATATTTTGCTTTTTTGGAAGGGCACACTTGACGAACTGGAAGAATTTATTTTATATTTGAACAACACAACAACATTCTTAAAATTTACACACAAGGTTGGCAAGATGAGTATTGATTATCTGGATTTAAAATTTATATACTAAAAATGGTAAAATAAAATCAAGATTATGCAGAAAGAAAACTTACAGCAATTTATTTCTACATTATAGTAGTTGTCACCCTGCCTTTGTTAAGAGAAATGTTGTTAAGGGCCAAATGATCAGGTTGTCTCGTATTATTAGAGAGGATGATGTCTTTAAAATTGAACTGGACATATTGAAGGACATATTTGTCCAAAGAGGTTATCCCATTGATATACTTTTGTCGCTTCAACATGAAATATTTAGAAGAAGGTCTACTGACTTTGTTCCAATTTTGCATGACACACACAGGTTATGTGACAAAGTCACCAACCATAAAGATGTGCCTGATAGAAACAATATGCCAACAGGAATGGTATTACAACACAATAGGTTAGCACCTGAAGTTAAAGATGTTCTTTATGGTGCTTGGGAAAGCCTCATCCCTGCAGACTTACACAACATACTTGGTAAATGTCCCACTTTTATTAATAGTAGAGGTTCAAATTTAAAAGACCTACTAGAGAAGACCCCTAGATCCTTTGGACAAAGATCAGCTACTATGGCCAAATGTGGCAATTGCAAGGCCTGTAAATTTATTAATGACAGTCCATATGTTTGTCTAGGTAATTTTAAGAGAACTTTGAAGAGCCCTGGTTACTGTAATTGTAACACAAGTATGGTCATTTATGCTGCCACTTGTTTATCTTGTCCAGCATTCTATATAGGTATGACTACCAGGAATTTGAGACAAAGAATATTAGAACATTACAGGGACATAAAAAACAAGAAAACCACTAATTCATTGTATGTACACATGAATCATTGTTCAAACTTTAAAAAGTTTATTTTTTTTGTTATTGACAGGCTATATACAAAGGATTTTGGGGGGGACTTTAAAACCATGTTGGAAATAAGGGAATGTCTTTGGCAACTGAGACTTGATGTCAGCAATGCTCCTGGTATCAATGATGCACTATCCCTAGCATGTATTTTAAGATACAAGGCAGCTTGTATATAATATAAAACTATGTAAATTTAAATATTTTAACAGATATGTTTTTTGTTTTCTATGGAATGTTTATTACTGCACACACTGCTTTTTATGATGTTTTATTTTGGTTTATTTATTTATTCTGGGTAGCTATTACTTACTTGAGATTCTAGCAAACAAGGTATTGTTGAGCAGGACTTTAAGATTTGGTGAACAGGAACTTTAGGGGATAATTGTTTAATTTAACTACCCTCCTGCTTTTTCATCATTGATTAATCAAGCACTAATTAATAGATGTATTTAAAGGTTGTTTTTACTGAAGTTAACTGACTCTGAAGATGCCCATGAGGGTGAAAACGCTTAGCCAGTTCAAGTTGCTGTTTTTTTATTTCTTCATTCATCAAATTGTGGATTAACAAAGGTTTTGTGAGGTTACCTGTTATGTTACCTTGGTGCCTTTTTGTTTACTAGTAGGTTTAGACACACCCCTAGCTTAGCTGTGCTAAGCTAGGAGCAATCCCGAGCCACAGATCTCCAATCTGCTTCCAGTATGCCTGACACCCCCCTATGATGTCACCTATATCCTAGTCTTGCACCCAGCTATTTATACTCTTACACTCTTGGGACCTGCCTCACACCCTGGGAAAATCTGGGATTCACTAACCTTTCCCTCATTTGCATAGGATTGCCTGCTAATGTATAGTTACATGTCCCACACTGAGCCTCCCCCCTTATCAACAACTACTCACTGGCCAGGTTGTCTTCTGCCTGCCATTGACTTGCATGGCAGAATACTGATTTTAGTTAGAATGCTCATTTTCAGTTTATTTTCTTATTTACCCCCGATCCCGTTTGCGCACAGCTGCCCTATGCTTAAACAGCCGAGATCGGCGAATAAAAAATTAAAAGTTGATTTTTCTATTTTTTTTAACAGTTTGCAATGCCAATGGCCTTATACTTGGCCATTGGCATGCTTCCTTAATGATATGCAGCCTTTATTTGGAGCTGTCATAGCTCAGTTTTGGAATTTGCAGAAATGTACTTGGTTACTAACTGAGTACATTTCTGCAGATTTCACTAGTCTTGCATGGACTATTGCAAGCTTCCTGAATTGCAAAATCACCTCATTTGCATGGATTTCTCCTGCAAATGAGGTGATTTGCATACCAGGTCTTAGTCATTGCAGGATTAGTGCTGCTCGTGCACGCCCCTACCAGCTGTTCCTGGATCACACAGCAGGCATATTGCCAGCGTGAGCTCCTGCACTCATCTTGCATTCCATGCAAGCTTTTGAGAATCCGGGGGTATGTATAAGCATTCCTGAGCACCATGATGCACCATGCAAACCTGCTTAGCTATGCTTAAACTTTGCCTTTAAGTAAATAATTAAATGGACCTGGTTTCTATTTTTAGATGTCTAGCAGGTGTCTTGGCACCCCTTAGAACTGCTGTGCTCTGCACCGTGCTGCACAAATTAACTTTAAAAAAAAATACATTGATATACAACAATTGGACAGTGCAGGGAGTGTGTTACTCATTTGTGGACACAGTTAACACCATACTGCCTACACTGATTCAATAACCATGTTCCATGGCTCAAACTAAGCAACGCACCATCATTAATATGCATAACGCGATGCCGAGGGGAACCATGTACATGGACATGGTAACATTTCATGTAGGCTCTACACTATGTCTGCACAGAATTTATTAAATGTGGGGGATAATCATTCCACTCTATTCCTTCTAAAATGTAAAGGTATCAAAACACTAAAATACATGTTTTTAAATATCAAATATAATTCCATAACTTATTGAAGCCTGAAGATATTGTTTCTGTTTCTCAACCTATGCATAATAATCTAAACATTTTAATTAACAGTCATGATTAATCTTTCTTCTTTTCCTCTAATTAAGAATAGTACTATTTGGTATTTTAGTCTATGGGAGATATTTGCATATCTCAACACAATTAATTCTTAAGAGTACGAAAAATATATTTATTCATTTTAAATTAAATTCACAGCCCACCAAAAACATGTTTTGTCTTAATAAGGGATATTCACAATCAATGGTGTTCTTTGAAAATTTACTTTCAGTTCTTACATCACCTAAACCTCTTTCTACATTATGTAAACAATAAATAAATTCCATATTCAAGGAGGAGTGCGTATTTGCTTCTAATTGGACTAGATAAAGATCAAAAATAAGAAGGCAACTAGCTTAAATATTCATTTTATTCCTTTAAATAATAGCTTACACTCAATTTATGATAATTAGTAATGATTATTTTATTCCACCAAACAAAGCCTCCTATGACCAATTTCTTCATAATAAATGTGTAGCATATAGATCAGAAACTGATTTTGTTCATATATTCTCATATTATAAATATATGAAACAACTTTGGACAATTCTACCCTAAAAAATCCATGGGGGGGGGTCAATAAAGCTTACACAGACAAATTTTCCGTGTAGGCATAGTAGCACAGAGCTTACACAGAAGTAAGCAGCTGTGCAATCCAGTAAACAGAGGTGAGGGGCGTGCACGAGTGTGAAAACATATAAGTGTCCATGGCATGCAAATCACCTCATAAGCAGGTGAATTTCTTGCAAATAAGTGTGCTGGTGAGATCCAGCAAGCAGATAGGCAGTCCTGCAGACCCCATGCTGGTGTCCGAAGTGTACATGGAAAAATTCTGTATACATGAGATAAAAAAGTGAATGGGGCTGTAAAAGCCCAGTTAGAAGGACAGAAATAGTATACCAGACACAGATACATGCAAAGCTATGCCCTGTCTGTCCAAAAAGTAATGTAAAATATTTTTTTTTAATAGTCATATTATATTTGCATGTAGCATAGCAGTGTGCAACCAAGCCATTATCAAAAAGAAAATAATTAAAAGTGCAAAAACTAAAAAAATAAAATATGTGACAATAATGCATTATAGGGCCTTGCATGGAATATGTACAATGGTAGATTTCAGTGGTTGCTCATGAGGCAGGGTCTGGAATAGTTTGTTTCCTGGTTGTGTGCACAGATCTGTATGCAATGAGCTGGGGTTACTGAATAGCAAAAATGGGTATCTTTGTCCGCAGATCACATCCGTGTAGCCTGAGAACGATGCTGGTGTCCACAGAAGAGGTAGCTGACATCAAAAGGGTGTGTGTCTGTATTTCTTTAAGCACATTGGCACTCAGTGGTGTCTGCTTGTACGCCGTGCTGCTGAGCTGAGTGGGGGGGGGGGTGTCTAGTGCTTGCTAAGCTTTTTTTAAGTTTGGGATGCGTGTTTTAGCTAGTTTGAGTGTGTTTGCCCAAGGCCTGCTGTGTTGAGCTATGGTGGAGTGTCCATTGAGTGCTAAGCATTGTTTAAATATGACACCTGTACCACTTAAACAGGGCCATTAAAACACTGATAATGATGTATTTGGCAGGTGGAATGCATCACAGGTAGCCAATCACACAGGCTGTACCTACAGCAGAGCAGTAGAAAAGTTGCATAGACTCTACAATGTGATTTCACCCCCATACTCTGCACCAGTGGAGTACAAATGTGGGATTTTTAACTAAATCAATACTAAGGGCTGCTGCAGTTCTGCTACATCCATATGTGCTAGATGCTGAGGTTAGTGCTGATACTGCTGCTGACTATAGGCCTAGACTGAGAAGGGGAAGAGTGTTCAGGCACAGTGTAACCTTCCAGGAGCTACATGACCTGGAGACTGTAGAGCACTACAGGGTGGACAGGGACATAATACAAGATCTCACTGAGCTCTGCCGCCCTCAACCCGAACCCAGAGCCAACAGAGGGGAACCCATCCCAGTGGAAACAAAGGTATGTGTAGCCCTTAGGATACTAGCTACAGGTACTTTCCAAAGACCAACTGGGGATATGATGGGGGGGTCTCACAGGCATCAGCATCCAGGATACTCCACCAGTTCCTGGATGCCATGCTAACACATGCCAGTGAGCACATTTGTTTACTCTGCACCCCTGAGGAGTGGGTTAGCAGTATGCGACTCCTACCATGTAGCATACTACCCTAAGGTACTGGGTGCCATAGACTGCACTCATGTAGAAATCAAAGCACTGCCTGGTGAGGAGGGTAGAGTCGATGTCAACAGCAAGGGGTATCACTCCATCAACTGCCAGGTCATGTGCAATACCCAAGGCATTATTATGAATGTGTTTGCTAGGAGCCCTGGCTGTTATAATGACTCCCATATGTGGCATGCATCACAGCTGTACCAGATGTTTTCAGGGGTGACATCCCATATGGCCATCTAGTGGGGGATGCTGCCTATGCACTGGAAATGTGAATGATGACACCCATTAGAAATGCACACACTCCCACCAAAGAATGCCGTAATGAGGCACACGCACAAACTAGAAACATCATGGAGCATGTGCCTAGATATATTTGGTGGAGCCCTGCCGTACTCTCCAGCCACATGTGCATAGATGTTCACAGTATGTGCCATGCTACACAATATGATCCTGCGGAAACAGCTGTGGGAGTATCATCAGAGGGAAGGGATACAGAGCCCCCCCCACCAGTGTCTAGGTTCTGACAGCCACACCCCAGAGGGCTTGGAGGAAGAACTCCCTGAGGCTGTCTCTGTAGGCAGACATAGGCATGTCCAATATGCCCTAGCCTTGGCCAAGACAAAACGCATAACACATGCACTGACAACCTAGGGCCCTAGGGACTGCTACCTTACTCTGACTCAGATACATAGTAAAAAAGATGCCAGCCAGACCACACAACCTGCACCTAACCATGTACTGACTGTATACTGTGTGCATCAGACAGAGTCAGCCCTGAAACACATGTCTCTCAACCGCTGCATTTGCAAGGTAAGTCACAATTCTATGCAACAAATGTACAAGGTACTAGACTATGGTAGCATATGTATGGACCTGCTGCATGTATGCAAAGGAATAGAGTGGGCTACTTGTAGAGAACTAACAGCTTCTTGGGACAACAGATATTATGTCCAATATTGGGTGCCCCATAATATGCATTAGGCCACCTGGCTGGAAACCCCACTGCATTATGCAAGGGAAATGCCAAACAGTGGGGTCATAACACAGATGCACGACTGTCAATGCCAGAGTCCCCTACCGCCAACACATCAGTGTTCCCATACAACTGCAATAACAGTATGTGTGCAAGGATGTATCAGCACAACATGCAATTCTAGGGCTGTCACAAAGAACCATGCTACATTTTGCATTTTCCGCAAAATGCAGGGGTCACAGAAGGGGTCACCGTGTTTGTCTGTATGCTGTTGATAGTGTGAGGAAATAAACCTCACTTTATGGAGGCTGGTGTGACTCAATGGACTAAGGACATTAGCTTGGTTGATGGTTCAAAGCTGGTAGGAGTCCCACAGACTGTCATAACACTGTAATCTGTTATTGCAAGGAAGCTGGACACAGCCATAGAAAATGGGGAGACAGAAGTCCAAACCTACAGAAATTATACATGCTCTGAGTAACCTAGAAGGTGGCTAGTATAACAGCAGGTTGCAACAGATCAGATTAGCCGCAGTATGTAATGGCCATCACATAACTGTGTCAGTGCTTACAACATTTTATAGTATATTACCACACAGATGTATGACAAAGAGAGCAGACATATGGGGCAGAATGCTGGACATTCTGCAGAATCATGTACAGTGACCGATACGAAGACTGTCACCCTGTGTGTGGTGTTACATCATGTACCCCAATCACATCATACCTCTCAACTTCTTAGAGCAGGGAATCTGGACAAAGCCATAAACAATAGTGGGGCAAAGGTCCAAATATAAGGAGAAGGATTAACTATTGGCCAGACAAATGTGGAAAGTTGATAGAATAACAGGTCTTACATTAGCATGAATCCCCTGATGTGTATGGAGTCAGTAACTCAAATGTCTCTCATCATATCCTAATGTCAATCTATAATGGTTATATCCCTAATATACCAGAAAATCACACTGCTATGTAAAATGTACTAAAAATATGATACAAAACTACACATTCCATTACAATCTATACAGCTGATAGGCATGGGTCACATATGTTCAGCAAACAGCCGGGGAATGCCTTGGACAAAATATCAGGGAGGTACTGGACTGTGGAAACAGGTCCAGCAGCCAATTGGCTACAGCACACAAATCCCGGACTGGAGAACAGATAGGTCTTTCCTGGAGTCACCTTGTAAGTTCTGACAGCCATGCTGGGCAAGCTCCTACACTTAGTTAACTTGAGCCCATGTCTGTTGCCTCATCTGCCCAAAGACCTGCTATGTGGACATATGTCTGTACAGACATACAGCTACATATGCATATGTGTCTCTCCCTATCCCCCATTACACTTGATTAGTGTTAATCTCAGTATGTTGCACACACACACACACACACACACACACACACACACACACACACACACACACACACACACATATATATATATATATATATATATATATATATATATATATTTATATATGATAACAAGATGTATATATAGCTATATAAACGCCAATGATACATAGACTCCACACATACATCTACAGAACACATTTACATTACTGATGCATACAACTATATTTAAGGAGACAACCTTGTTATACAGATTTAGATAGATATGGACGGGGATGTATGAATGCTCCCACATAACCCTGACTGCTGGGGTTATCTGCACATACACATCAAAACAGCCATCTGATGACACCAGACCAAGGGTGTAACAGTACATAATCCACTCACCCACAGATGCCTGAGCCTGCGGGATGTCATTCTGAAGACAGACATAGGTACACAGGTGGTGTAATGTACAATGGGTGCAACACACTCCATGGACAGGCTATATTGTCCCTGCCCACATGTCTGCCTATCAAACTACAAACAGCCACATATGGTCAGACTGGTAGGTGTACACACATAGCAGGGATATGACCAGGTATCCCATCTCTAGGACACTAGATACAATAACAGTACATGTGTGTGTATCAATATATCCCCTCACAGCACTATGGACATGCTCTAATCTTGTGACTGGCTGCTGGCCTCTAAATTCCCTCCTCTATAAGGCCTGCTGATGCTATCCACCTTAGCAATGGCTGATAGTGTAGCAGCAGATAAACAGCATGGCACATATGATAAGTACTGTGAGTTATAGAGTATGATACTGGATATGTAGGAGTTCA
This sequence comes from Protopterus annectens, assembly GCF_019279795.1. Taxonomy (NCBI): domain Eukaryota; kingdom Metazoa; phylum Chordata; order Ceratodontiformes; family Protopteridae; genus Protopterus; species Protopterus annectens. Next base: position 808,615,332 of record NC_056744.1, read on the forward strand.
TCTCACAGCATCCGACACTGTATGAAATGATATCCCCTTGCAGCACTTCAGACAAGCCCCTATAGGCTATCTCTGTGCAATGTTTATGCATTTTATGCTAACTGACTAGCTGCTGGCCTCAGTAGTGGCCTCTGTTACAAGGCCTGATGTCATCCACCTTAAGAACACTGGCTGACAGTGTAGTAGCAGATAAACAGTGTGGCTCATGCAATAAGTATTGCAAGCTATAGTGTGTAAAACTAGATAGGTAGGGGTTCTACTCTCACAGTATCAAACTTGTGTGTGTGTGTGTGTGTGTGTGTGTGTGTGTGTGTGTGTGTGTGTGTGTGTGTGTGTGTGTGTGTGTGTGTAAACATGTCCCTTGACATGCCCATGTGGTCTACATCTGTGCATTGGTTATGCATTTTATGGCCCTGTAACTAGACACTGGCCCTAAATTGCCCTCCCCTACATAAGCATAATTGATGTCCACCACCATCTACAGTTGTATGTGCAGACTACCCAGGTGATATGTATCAAGAGTAGTAGAGTGAGTCACAGGGTATGAACGCATGATACTCTGACTGTCCCTATTGTCCCTGACACAATGTTCTACACATATGCACCCGGAGATCCATACACATATACTGGCATACCTTACTGATGTCATAGATCTGCTGTGCTGCCATGCATTCATGTGCCACTGTATTTCCAGTATGCATCCATAGTTCCACCACTGAGACTCCTTGGACAAAAACATACACAGCTCTGTGACACACCTGTCATTCTGTAAAATTACTGCCAGTGTACCATCAGGCAACAAAGATACACATTGTTTGATGTGCACTCCTGACACATGCCAGCATATAGTATCTTTTGTGTCCCACAATACCTGCCATGGTATAACACTACGGCACTGCACAAACACATGTAAAATTATATGGTCACCATGTGCATCAGACACATATATGCAGGTCCTCTGCATTGATGGCATGGATGGCAGGGATGTGGCACAGGTATCATCACATGCACAGAGTGTGGTGATGCCAGAGGCCTAGGCTGTGCCAAACAGTTGACAGCATGTGTGTGAGTCAGGAAGGGGGACTGATGACATGGGTCATGTTGTGTTCAGTGTGTGTCTGTAGGTGACCTGCATGTGACAGTTGTGTTGCCTTGTGTGCATGTACACAGTCAAGCTCAGTACTAGCCCTACAAGTGTGTATGGTGGACAACTGTGGACTGTACATGGTAGAGTGGACAGTTCACCATCTCCGGTCATGTGCACAGGAACTGGTTCCTTCATGAGTAGCACAGCCAGCACCATAGCCAAGGTCAGATGTAGTGCTAGTACCTGACGGTGACTGCTGTCTGTTGGGCCTGTGTCCCTGATGGGACCACGCAGGACCATGTGCCCATGGCCTGCCATGTCGTGGTGGGGACAGCACACCTCCCTCTGTAGTGCTGAAGGTGCTGCCACTACAGGAACGTGAGTGTGCACGGCCACGTGAACTTCCAGCAGATGGTGTTACTGGCCTACATCCACATGTCCGATGCCAAACCCTAAGACATGTTCCAGCACAGACAATATGCGCTCAAAGACAAACACTGCCTGAACCCACCATCTGTACACTACATCAGTGAAACATTCCATGGTGTCACCAATGCAGTGGAGGCAGTCACATATGTCAGACTGTGCTGCATCAATAACCCCAAGCATCCATCTGGTTTTGCCTACAGCTCGTGCAGCCTGAAACATGTGGCAAGTGACCAGCAATGTGACACCTGCAACAAAAAGTGGGTAGACAGCAGTCCTCCTTCGAGCACCCCTGTCAATCTGCCTGTGTGAGACCTCACCAGCTGTCTGGCTATGGCCAGTGTCTACACTCACTGACACCATAGTTCTTACACTCTCCTGTACTATGTTGCCAGCCTCTGACTGTCCAGTGTCTATGCTCTCTGGTGACTGGTTATGTGTGGGCATACTGACTGTGTGCGGCAACAATGGGGGCAGAAGAGGGATGTCTTCCATTGAAGCCAGTGCTAAAATCTAGAAGGTTAAAATAAAACAAAAAGTAATAATACTATTTTAACAAGAGAAGACTACATAAACACATGCAGGGCTTTGGATCAATATGACAGTATTTCTTGAGCTGCTTCTAGCATAGATATCATAAAAGACAAGCATTTGTTGAGATGTATGTTTTAAAGCACATATATTTACTAGGTGGACAACATGTGGATTTATTAGGCAGAATATATGTATTAAGTTGTTGAGTGTGTACTGCTTATACTTTTATATATATTTTGATATACATTTTTATGCTTATATCTATGCACATAAGTAGTTACTAAATGGAGAACATGAGTATATGTATTTATTCATTGACTTTTTATGTATTTTATTTATATTTATCCACATGTTCATGTCTTTACATTTTGTGCATGTGTTTTTTTTTTAAACAGAGTTTTTCTGACTTCAGCAATTAACTAAGGGCAAAACGTAACTACAGTAATTAATTGATTGCTAAGTGCTGAATTAACTTTGAGTGGCAGGATTGGTTGTTTTAGTAATTAATTAAAGTATTTAAGTGCTGTTGTTGTTTAAATGAACTTTCTGATGAAGCAATGGTTACCATTGCGAAAGCACTCACCATTTTGTATTAAAAAAGAAGATTTTACTTTGTTGTGCTTCAGCTTCTTTATTCTAGTTACCTTCCTACTGGGCACCTGTGTTTCAACATTTTCAACTTCTCGGCTGGTTTGGATTTATTTGTTTGACACCTGTGAGGTATGCAATATGATAGTGTATGTGACAGAACTACACATAAAACCCAGTGCACATATCTGGACAATGACATGCCAGTTGTAGTACCATTGTCTCAGGTATGTACTTTCTCCCGATTGTGTCTGAATGGGCATCTTGGAGTAATTGCCTCATGCATACCAGGCTGCATAGTTGCTCATAACTGTAAGTGAAAACATGTTAATGTTTGTACAAATACACTCCTGCCATTCCCTCGGCTATGCACTGTAGTTAACTATTCTGAAATGGAACATACAATAATTCTACTCTAGCAAAGCAGAACATTTGTGAAAAAGGCAAAATGGCAGCCTTAACAATCATTTGATATATCTGATCATACAAAACAACAGTATGACACTTACCAGGACCAGGACCATGAAGTCCGGCCACACCTGATGTACCTGTGAAAAGGTGATGGAGAGGTATTGATAGCAATACTAAATGTTGGAGTGTTACAAGGTAATATGTGCATATATCTACATGTACAGTAGCTAATGTGATATTGGCTATATTGCTGACATTCTGAGTATGTGTGCACAGCTGTGGTGAAAAGCCAACCCCCCCTCAAATGCAGATAGATCTGACACCCATGTATTGGTCTGTAGAGCTTGCCACAATGACTGCAAATGTATTATACTGGTGAAGAGAGTCAGCTTACCTGGATGCTCCTCTGATATGGATGCTGTGGCACCCACCTCGAGGATGTATGGCTTGATGGCTTGCTGGGAGCTGTGGGTTGATTCTAGGTTTGCCAGGAATTCCTCTGTGGCTGTGAGTGGTTGTTGTTTTGCAGGCCCTCAATGGTAGCAGCATGATCCCTGGCAACAGCAGCTGCCCTTTAACGTGCAGCATTGACCATGTCTGTGGCCCGGTGTTGAACCTACTCATAGGTCCTGTCCTATTGGCCAATATCATTAACAGCCCTCACAAAGTTGGCCCACAGTGCTGCCTGCTGTTCTTGGTTGTGGCAACTCCTTGATAGCAGGATGTGAATGGTTGAGTCTGAGGGCATCTACTATAGTATCATTTTCTGCAGATAAAAATGGAGGATGTTTCTGTCGATACATCATACCTGCAAGACAACAACAGGGGAACACATTACAGACCAGATACATGGATATCCACTATGTATAGACTGCACAATCAAAATGGGCTGCACAATCCACCGCTCACTCACACATCATACCCTTTAGTCTATCAATACACTACATGTGTGGGTATCACCAAGATAGTATTAATACCGGTTATGTCCCTGTGTACCATGACAGAGTCTGCTGTATGTCTTTACTCCCAAGACTGCATTCTACTGTGGAGTGTCTCCTACAGGCAAAGTCCCACTACTATGTCATACAGCCACTATCAGACAAATAGCTGTGTGCTATTACAACAACTATATGGGGACAGTCCAGCAACACCAGTGTGCCACAATGACAGACAGCAATGCAAACCTGCTGTAGTATATCTTCCCTGTAGGCATCATACCTCTCCACTGCACAGATGTTTATGGAATGTGAATGTGTGCCTCATAGATGTGGTCCTTTTGACACACACATGGATATCTGACAAATGGTTGGCCAATCATGGATTGTTGTTGTCAAAATATAGAGAATCTGGCTGTCACATAGCAGACCCCCTCAGACAACACTTATGCTACAGTAATATCTGTCTATTCATACTCTTACTTTGTATGGCCAATATGTATACTCTGTTGCAGAGTTTGTTCTGTGTCCCACCACTAATTATGGCTATGACCTGAATTCCTGCTGTAAGGATTTGACAGATATGTTAGCCATAGCTCTCAAGCAATGAGGTGCAAATGTCAACAAAACAGTGACCTAGCCAGAGTACATTAGGCACAGTCAGGGATACCTTTACAATGTCAGAACTATTTCTGTGTGATATTGACAGACTGAGAGGATGTGAATTACAGTACATCATTTGATATTACAGCTGTGTACACCCTTACTTACTGTCAATATGAATAACTCATGATCCACTAGCTTTTCTATAACAGTTGACCATTGTAGGAGGGAGTAACAGGGAGAGCCGTGATTTGATTCAAAACAAGGACAGTTGGGAGGCATGCCTGTAGCTGTTGGACAGCAGAGTATCACTAACACGTCAAGACCATAGATGTACTACAGGCATGCTGTTGTAATTCCTATTCCCCATACCTCCATCTTCCCATCTGCATCCCATTACATGGGGACATGTGTTACATACCTGGTAGAGTGAAGTAATCCTATTTTGACAAAAACCTCTGCAAACAGCTTGCAAAACTGTTGTCTATCTGAGTAAAGCAATATACAGATCTGTTCCCCATAAGCAGTTGATTGCCTTTTGTAGGTAATGCTCATTAACAGGTGATTGCCTGTACACCAATCTGTGGCTCAGACTTACTAATTGCATCCAAAATAGCTGGGTTGCACTTTCATTAGCCAATTTAATTGCACCACATTGCAATATTTAAGGGCTTTGTGTAGCCTTGGCCCCTTTCTTAGTCTGTGAGATGGACAGTAGTGAGGTGTGGAGAATACAGCATCACAGAGAGTATATACAAATACTGTCCACTGTTGAGATTTATGAGGTATATCCACTCTTTTGCATGATATGTTTGGTTTTGTCCCATGACATTGTGATTATCTGGTAGTTCAGTGGTAAACATTGTGGGCTGTGGTTAGTAAGGAGAGAGAGAGAGAGACATGTGAGTGTTAGACATCATACCTGTAAGACTATGCATGCTGATGCAGTAGCTGCTATTCTATCAGCTCACTATCTTTGTAGGGGCACACTGTGAAACATATCTCTTTCACTGGACCTTTGCCCCTACCCTTTATGTATGGTTTTGTCTGTATCCTTTGTTCTAGGGGGTTGTGAAGTATGATAGGTCTGTAGCAGCTAGCTTAACATACAGCTGCATATGTTCCAAGCTGCAGCTGCTGTTGCAGCCTAGGACACATAGTGGGGAGTGTGAACAGTTTGGAAGACAGCAAGCTGTATGTGTAACTTAGGCAGCAGTGTCAGATCTGCCATTACAGCAGAGCCAGGGTAAGGGTACCCTTTACAGTCCACTTGAGGCATATGCTTAAGGTACATCTGTTATGTAACAGTGCTAATCATAGAGTAGTAGGCAACAACTAGTTAGGCTACATGAATATGTGCAGTGTGTCCCAACCTACAGGCCTTTGACTTGCAAATATGGGTAGCAGTTAATTCAGTAGCAGTAACCTCTTTGGGTTAAAATAACATGACTCTTTCATTGCCAGCTGTGTTCACAACAGTGTAACTGAAGTGCAACACACTGGATTCTAACCCAGGATAGTGAGTGGCAAAATATAATACATGCAAGGCATTTAACAGACTGAGCTATTGAGTCAATGCTGTAGCAGGTGTATTTGTAAGATATATGTGCATACATACAATCTGTGACACACGTTTGCATCCATCATTATGTGAATGGCTTTCAAAGTTGTGCAGCAGAGTCCCAGTTGTACACATGTACTTTGCCATTGCTACCTTAGCAGGTGTGTTTAAAGATGTTGCTGATTAAAAGGTTACATTTACCTCCTATCTCAGACCTCACATACATCCATTATTATTTATTTGGGTGTGTACTGGTGTACTTTATGCATTAGAGTCCCAGGAACACTCCCATTTTTCCCATTACATGTACTTGCAGTCTGTCAGTGGCAAGCAGTAATTTTTCTGGAAACAGCCATTTGCAATTAAGAGCTGAGTGGCCTAGTAGGCATAAAGCAGTATGCTTTATTTGGCAGGGCCCTGGGTTCAAAATGTGACAGGGGTTATTAGTTTGTAGGTGTGCCTAACACTGTGAGAAACACATAATATCATTAAGACAAATTAAATCACTTTTAAGCTAAGCGGCGTGCCACACAAACCCATGCTAAAAATTTAAAAGAAAAGAAAAAGAGGGTGATAGGACAGTGGTGAAATGAGGGCAAGCAGGGGGAAAAACATACTGAAAGGCAGGTAGGAATGTGTAGGATGGGTGTGGGCAAGAACATAGCTTTCCATTTCTTGTACAGCAACAGCTATGCAGTTTGAAATATTTTGTGAATGAATTTGTACTCTCAAACCCAAGAGAGAGGGGTGAGGACAACATAAATGTGTTGTCAAGAAATTGGACCAAATTAGTTGTGCCCAGTGGACATGTATGAAATGGAGAGCTATGTATGGGGTGATATATATATTTTTTTGTGGGACAGGTGCCCATTTTTTTCCTTTTCTTTTCTTTTTTATAAGGAGAGAGTGGAATGCTGAGGAAGGGATATAGGTACATGTGGGGAGGTAAGTTGGGTAGGAGAGGATGCAATTGCAGATAGACAAGACAGCAGACATGGGAGGTGTGTGACACATGAGGGGGTAAACACCTTGAATGGGGAAGGTGTTGTGGAATCTGAGAAGCATCTGCCTCTAGACAGCAGCAGTATGACTGAACTCCCCACCCATGGGCAGTCAACACTGCTCCTTCACTGCTCCAAAGGTGGCTGTGCTGGAGGCTGAGCACCAGGGACAGCAGGCCCCACCAGGTTGTTGAGTCTGCCCTCAATCCAGTGCAGGCATCATTCATAGCTCCTATGAACTACCCTGTGCACCATGACCGGAAGTTGATCTTGAGTGAATGGCACCCCTCTGCTATCACTCCCAGGGGGGAAGGGCCCTATCTCCTTAGGCAGTTCCACTCAAAGGTTGTGCAATGCCAATGGAGGGGTCACCACTGGCCTGGGTCCCAGACTTGCTGGTACCTGGTGCCACAGCCGGCTGATGTAGAGTACGTAGATCAGCAGTAACCGGCCTACCCTGTCATGCTGTGGTGATAGAGGTATAGCAATGTGTATAGGTTAGTTATGAATAACACAATTTGTTAGTAATAGCATGCCAGCACATTGGAAATAACTCAATTACATTTCAATGCATATTATATGGAACACAACTATAAATAATATAACAGTCAATATATTAACAAAATGCCAGTAACAGTTATGGCATAAGGCCAACAACATAGGTATTTAACAAGATATGTTAATATGCAGCCATTATAATATATAACAATGGTACAATACATGCCCCAAAATAAAGTTTAATGTAACAACAGATGTTAATAGTAAATCTTAACCACTGGATAACAATAATAAATAAATGAAGATAAGGGGTGGGGAGAGAGAGAGAGAAATAAACAGTTTATTAATAATAATTAATTGCCACAAAGTTGGCAGTAACTCAGACATCTCCATCTTCTGACCTATCACTATTCTTTTCCCATCTCCAAAATATTAGAAAAATGTGCCCACTCAACTTCTTAAACATTTAATTAATAACCAGCTCCTTTCCCATACCCAACATGGCTTCAGGCCAGGCCACAGCACTAATACAGCTCTCATCTCCTTTACAGACACAGTAAATCAGGCTTGTGATGCTGGCTTCATTACCTCCTCACTCTTCCTTGACCTCTCAAAAGCCTTTGATACTATATCCCATCCCCTTCTACTCACCAAACTCTACAGTCTAGGTATCATGCCCCCTACCCTAACCTGGTTCTCAAATTATCTCTCTAGTAGACAACAGTCAACTAAATGGCAGCATTCCTGTTCACCCTTCCTCAGCATTACCACAGGAGTACCCCAAGGATCCATACTGGACCCCCTTCTAGGTAATGTATTTATAAATAACTTCCATAACTCCCTTACTCAAGGCAATGTGATCCAATATTCAGATGATTCTACAATCATCTGCAATGCCAAGTCCTCTTCAGAGTTACAACTTCTAACCTAACAAGCCTTTGCATCCACCGAAACTTGGATGTCAAATAATCATCTCGCTCTCAATGCCAACAAAGCTAAACTAATTTTATTCACCCCCAAAAAACACCCCCTCAATAAGAATGAATTCTCAATCTACTCCCAGAATAATACTATCATTGAAGTTGTCTCTCTAGCACAAAACTGCTAGGTGTCATCATTGATGAAAACCTTACATTTGACCTCCATAGCCATAGTAACATCAAAAAAACACATCAGAAACTGGGCACCCTGTATAGGCACAACTATTATCTTAACATTGCTGGAAAAAAAAGCTCTAGCCTTAGCCTTTGAACTACCATCCTTACTATATAGTGCCTTTAGCCTCACCAATATCCAGTCCTCTCTAAAAAACAAACTTAACTCATGTTACAATAAGGCTGCCAAATCTGCAACAAATCCATGATTCTCTGCACATCACTGTTCCTCTCTACAGCAACACAACTGGCTAGAACTACCACTTTACCTCAACTACCTACAGTTAGCTACTGCACATAAAATTATATATAAACCCACAACATGCCCTTCTATTTTCTCTTTACTATCATTATATCACCCTAACAGACCTCTCAGATCAGAAAATAAAACAGTGCTCAATGTAGGAAAAACCCAGTCTCCCAGCTGAACAAATGCTCTATTCTTTTACTGTCTAAAAACTTTGGAACACCCTCCCAGCTTCAATAACTTCCATCAGCTGCCCCACTCTCTTTAAGAAGTCTCTTAGACAACATCTCTCATCTCACTGACTATGCTGCCAAAATAACTCTCTCTCTAAACACTGCTCCTCCTACTCTAACCCACTTATTTCTGGCCTGTTGATGCTCCAGCTAGCATCTCTGTAATCCAAACACTTCTTGCCTTACTTGTTTCCACCTCACACCATCATTCTCTCTGCCTCTTACCATTACTAACCATTGCAGCAATTACCCTCCCTCAACAATCATCCTTCTGTCTTGCTTCTAACCTTTAACAGTCAACTACTCCAATCTGTCATCTCGTTTGTATACACCCTCAGCAGTCCTTAAAGTCTTTAAAATGTTACCCGACTTAATCTTGCATATAGTCATTCAGTATTGCTAAATACGTAGATAACATAAATGGTTTATATGTACCTGAACAACCTGAACCTTTCCGCTCATACCCAAGCTGGTTGCTGCATAATACCTGTTAACTCTGATATGCATTTGTATTTCAAATCTGATTGTTTAAAGTTATGTCCATATTTGTGACTGTATTGCCTGATAGCTCTTATCTAATTGTATTAGTATGCTGTAGTTCCATTTATGTGTGTATCAACTAGTAAATTGTATGTATCAACTTGTCAATTTGTATGTGGAAATTTTCTCCCCGGGCTTCCACTGAAAATGGGCTCTCCTTGGTCCAGTGGACCTTCCTGGTAAACAAATGCAATAAACAAATAAATAACTCTATTATAGTCTGTTTCATGGAATACAGTACTGCTATCTACTCTACAGGTCTGTCCTTTCTTTATGTTTACAAGTGGACTATAGCTGCTTTAGCATGTAATACCTCTCAAGCTATCCACATGGGGCAGTATGGGCTAAGCCGTAACAACTGCGAGTAGTAAACTACACAAAACACTTGCACATCAGGTGGACCTTTATAACTACCAAGGTGTACTGTGGGCTGATGTAGTGATACATTCCTGGTTAGATACTCATGTCAATAGTAAATGTGTGACAGAGGGATTACCCACTACAAACAACATTCTGTGACAGCGTGACACTTGAGAGACATGTATGTATACAGTACAAAATGTATACTACTATCATGCCTTGCTTGACAGGCATGGGGATCGAACCCAATAGCAGTGACTGCAGAGGACATCTGCATCAAATGTATTAATTGACTGCAGCAACCTTTAACAGACACTCCAGGCATAAAGCCATACCAATGATTACACATTTTGTTTCTTTTATTTTATTTTATTAGTATTATATTTATTTTTCTTTATTTTATGCTGTATATTCACATACCTGGTAATAATTTTAACAGTCTGTGACATCTAAGTACACAGTTATTTACTCAGACTATGGCCTATCTCACCCATTTTCCTGTAACTCCTATGGAGAGAAAATCTGTAATAATTTTGCGACTGCTACTATAATATATAGTGCTACAGATCACTGGATTTGAACCCTGGTCTGTGTGAGGCAAAATGTACTTCAGATGGAGCATTTAACAAACTGAGCTCCCAAGTTACTGCTGCTTCCTTCCTGACTGATATTTGCCTAGAGCTCACCTGGAACCAATATATGACCTGGTAGTAGTACAGTTTTATTGTAGACTGCAGTGACAGCTGAACACACAGGCATGAGATTCAAGCATAACAGAGACACTAGGTAACCTATACATTACTACATAGAATGCAGGTGTATATAATATATTGTTAGTGGGTTGAAATATCTGTGAAGTCTACAAACCATATCAGATTATTGGGTTTGCTAGCTCAATCATATACATTTGCAGGCAGTATATTTGCAGTCTACAGCTATTGTACTGTTATACTTGCCTGCAACACCGTACCTCAGAGCCTGAATCATATAGCTGAAATGCAATGGTTAAAATACCTTGGGTGCCACTGTTCTTGCTTCATGTGTTATTGCAGAACAGGTGTCATAATTAATTTCTTGTAAAACAGCTCTGAATCTAGACTTATTGCACAACACTGTTTATTAGATATACCTGAGGCAGAAACTGGTATTGTTTTGTGTTTTTATTGCAGAAGATTTGTCATAATTGAATTTATGCAAAACAGACCTAATTCCACACATATTGCACAACACAGCTATATTAGGGTACCTTCATTAAGTTACTGGTATAGTTTCACATTTTTATTGCATAGCAGTTGTAATGGAGATGTTGCAATACAGCTGTAATTCCGCAGTTATTGCAGTAAAAACTTTATTTCATTTACTTTAGCAAAGCTAATACTTTACTCTTCCATGCTTATTGCACTACAGTTGACAGTAGTCACTTATTGAAGTACAGGTCTATGCCCACATTCATTGCAATACAATCTTTACTGTATATACCTAATGGTAGGTAATGCTTTACTCTTTCTTGCTTATCTGGCTATAGATAGCAAAATACAACTGTACTCCACCACACTCATTATGCAACCTGGCCAAGTGCCCGGCATGCACCTCAATGTTGTGAGCCCTCTCCTCTGCAGCTGTTGGGAGAGAAGGACACCATTATACATACCAATTTAGCAGACATTTAAGATTAGATATTGGTGAAACACAGGAAATGGTACTTATGTACATGTGGGACATTCCCAGTCTGGAATTCTTGGATCCAGATGTCCAAGAGAGCCCCATTCCTTCTTTTCAGGTCATCATGGTGGTGATGACACTGCTCAGCTGTGCAGGGGATATCAGCTGCACTAGTGAGGTCGTCTGCCAGCCTGTCCCAGACATCTGCCTTGCACTCTGAACCCTGGTAACCTCCCTGCATCAGCCAGCCCTTATGTTTTTTACAAGGAGTCCAGCCATGGCCCTGGACTCCTGAATGCCCAAACATTGTGCCTGAAAGCACAAACCCTCTCCAACACCTGCCATAGTGTATTCCTCAGATAAAGCACTCCAAAGGATTATATTGTATTCCCATCTAGTGAGCTTAATATAGTCTGTTTCCCACCCTTACATGCCACTGGACAATTTTTAAAAATGCAGCATGTCAGTTGTCACCTTGCAAACCAGTGCAGCTGAGCAGTGCTTAAACTGGCAATGCTTAGCATTGCTTAGTAGTGTGCAAACCAGCTAAACACAGCCAAGTAATGCCAATCACTGCCAGGAAGTATATAAACAGAGATTGTTTAAGCAGTGCCTAGCAGGTCTTAGCAGAGCTTAGCTAAGTGCAGCAGATCAAATTTGAAAAATAATCACAAAAATTTGTCTTTGGAAAATAAATGCTTAATTTTTCTTCCATGTATACAAATCCTGCACCTACTGCACATAAGGCCATGACTCTAACCACTTGGCTATGTGGATATGTGGAATGCTGTTATACATTTACATATAGCTCTGAGTTAAATTTAAGCACTGCTAAGCACCACACTATGCTGTACAAACCCACTAAGCTATGCTTAAAGATGACTTTGAATCACATATTAAATGCATGCAGTTTCTATTTTTAGATGTCTGACATGTGTCAATTGCTGCACTCCATGCTGCGCAAACTTGAAAAAAAAACAAATTAAAATTGAATACATTGATATAATGCACTTGGACAGTGCAGGGTGTGTGTTACTTATCTGTGGACAAACTCCCTACACTGATTCCATAACCATGTTCCATGGCTCTTCCTCAGCAATGTGCCATCATTAATATGCATGGCATGCTACCAAAGGGTAACCACATACATGGACATGGTAACTTCCATGTAGACTATACACTATGCCTACATGGATTTTATTAAATCTGGGGCATATTTTCTTTCTTACACTAGCTTCTATGCCCTAGCCATTTGCTATCCTACATATACCTCTCCAATACTGAAATTTAAGAGTTAAGGTCACTAATCATTGAGTTTGCATTAAGCAAATTTTGTGTGTAAAAAAAATGGCCTAACTTACTAATTTGCAAATGAGTTACCACAAAGCTCTTAGATGTAATTTCAAAGCAGAAGGCTGATTTCCATAAATCATTTACTGTATGAATGAATGTACTAAACATTTTATCATTTCCTCACTCTGCTTACTTTTCGCCACTACTGTTCTCTTGATATTTTGTTTTATTCTTTCCAAGCAGAAACTGACAAATTGATGAGAGGTTTATTTATGATTATGGTTATAGGGGATTTCAATAATCCCACCATCAACTAGGAAACATATGCTAGCCCTAGCTTGCTAGTGCAAAAGTTCCTTGACTTTGTTAATTCAAATGCCCTGAAAGAAATTGTCTATACCCAACAAGAGGAACAAACATTCTAGATCTGGTCCTCACCAACATGTCAAACAGATGTTCCAACTGTCAGACCCTTATTAGTTAAAACTGACCACAAATCAGTCACCTTTGAGCTATCACTAAAACCAGAACTCGCAAAGGATGAAATCAAACTAAAAACCTTCACCAAGACAAGCTATACCCTCCTAGGTGAAGGTATAAATGCATTCTAAGCCCCACCCCAAGCTGAAAGTGGTAACTACGCCAACGCTTACACTAAAGCCTTGTACAATCACTTGCATAAGTGTATAGACTCAGCTGCACCAGAAAGAATCAAAGCCAGAGTCCCAAGTAAAAACAAGCTTCCATGGTGGCCATCCAGCATCAATAAACTTTACAATAAATGCAAAAAGCTGCTGTCCAAGAAAACAAAGGTAAGGCCCCAACAATGGAAAAGCACCCTCCTCAGCCTCAACTGGCAAATAAGACAACTTGTCAAATCCTCCAAGGGCTCCTTTGAGAGAAACTTAGCAAGTACTGCCAATGATAGCCATAAGGCCTTTTACAGCTACAGACATAACTTAAAGGGTAGAACTAGTGGCCAATGGTATCACACACACTGACCCCCCAGAGATAGCAAACCTGATAGTGGATAGATTTGGCAAAAAATTCACTCCCTTATCCCCTCCTGACTTACAAAAAACCTTCTTACAAACTCCCCCCCACCAGCCTACATATCTGAAGAAAAGGTCCTCAAAGCTTTGTCCAAGGCAAAAAACACAGCCTCTGTAAAACCAGATGACATCCCAGGATGTCTTCTAAACAGCCTAAAATGGCATCTATAGTACATAATCAAACTTTTAAAAGTTCCAACATCATATGGTCAGCACCACATGATCGAACATTTTAAAAGTTCAAAAATGTAATTAAAAAAATAAATCAAACAATAACATACCTGAATGGTTTAAGAGGGGGACAAGCCCCGAGGCACCCCCCACACCTATTGCTCTTTAAATATACCATCTCCGTGATTGCACTACAGTGCAGAAAAGGGAAATCTTCCCATTCCGCACTGTACGGAGATCTCGTTGAAATGTTTGAACTTTTAAAAGTTCGATCATAATGTGTCGACCATATGACGTTCAAACTTTTAAGAGTTCGACAATGTGATATAGACCTTAAAAATGAACTAGCATTACCACTAAGTACCCTTTTCCATCATAGCCCAATCACAGGCTTTGTTCCTGTAGAATGGAGAACAGCAACAGTTATTCCCCTCCACAAAGGTGGCCTAGCAACAGACCCGGGGAATTACAGACCCATAAGCCTGACCAGCGTTATCTGTAAGGCCATGGAATATATCATTATGGACCTCATAAATAAAGACTCAGGTGACATCCAAACACTGGATCCTACCCAATTCTGCTTCATGAAGGGCAGATCCTGCCTGTTAAATCTGGTGGATTTCTTTGAAAATGTGACCAAGGTCATTGATGAGGGCAGATCTGTGCACACATCATACCTCAACCTGACAAAGGCTTTCAACACAATCCCACATGCAGGCAATACAGATAAACTTATCAAACTGAATGTAAACTCCTTCATTATAAGATGAGTTGCCAACTGGTTCACAAACCAGACACATACTATCGAAGTGGGTGACTCCACATCAACCAGCAGACCTGTTACCAGTGGGATGCAAATGGGGTCAGTGCAGTGCACCCTACTATTTGGTATATACTTCACAGAAATTCAGGTCAAAACTAAGGGGTTGTGGCTAACCAAGTTTGCAGATGACTGCAAACTAGGTGTAATCATTGAACCCCCAAATGATGTCAGTATACTCAATAGAGGGTCTCACACACACACCAATGACTGGTGTATTAGTCATGGTCTCAGATTGAATGCAAAGAAATGTATCATCATTCCCTTCAGCACAAACAATGTCCCTTCACATTAGCAAATCAACAACAATACACTATGTACGCATGAAGTGGTAAGGGACCTGGGATCGCAAGTTGACTGCGATCTTAACTTCGACCACCATGTGTCTACTGTAGTAAGGAAAGCTTTCTACATAGCACACTTGATTAGTAAAGGCATCACATCAAAAGCAAAAGAAGTTATAACCCCCCTATACTCAGCACATATCTGGCCCATAACTGAGCACCATACCAAGAACTTGCATAAATTCGAGAGACCTAAGAGGTTTCTAACAAAGAAGATCAAGGGGCTCCAGCATGTGCCTTATGTAGACCAACTAAAGTCCCTGTCACTATACTACATATCATATAGACTTCTTAGGGGAAACCTATGCCTGGCCTACAGAGCAATCCAAGACCCAAACCTAATGAACTTGCTGCATATCTGTAAATCAAACAGGACTAGGGATACCCATTCCAGGGACTTAAATATGGCCTGTGACTTAAATAGGACATGATGGAGGGACAGATTTATCTCCCAGTGACTGGTGCGTATATGGAACAGGCTGCCAATTCATGTGAAACAGAGAACCTCTATGACACTTCAAGAGGAACCTGGATGTGTGGATGGGGCACCATAAATTCTTAATGGGGATAACACCCACAACACTTTTGAATATGGGCAGACATCACTAAATGCAATCTTTGGTATTGACTAGATTTCTATGGTATTACATTGGGATGTAACACTTAGGCTTAAAATTATGACCTCCTGATCAATATCCTAGTAATTTCCTATGACACTGTGATCCTTTAAACTGAATGGCCTATGCTAGGATATTTCATATTTGAATAGTTTCTATTTTGATTTGTTTCTTAGTTATATATGTTATATGTTAATATTTTACTCTTTTATGATATGGAATTGTTTTGTGTGATTGTTTTATGTTTAGGAACATATAAGGCAATTACTAAACTGTTTCAAGATGCCAAGGTAGATTAAGCAAGCTAAGAGAAGAGAATTAACTGTGTGCAGGTCCATAGTTTTTGGCTGGATATGAAGGTAAAGATGATGGTGGAAAGGCTAGATATATTTGTTGTAATAGAGGGTTAGTTATGGTGGCTTAGGCATAGGACTACAACAGGTTGAATGCCACCATAAGTGGTAGTTTAAGCTAGTGAGTGAAATAAAAATAATGATGTGGTTGAGTGAAATTAAGAAATAAGGTAAATAACCAGAGTATTGCTACAATAAGATAACACTAGGATTCTGAAGTATATAAAATGGGAGAGTATCAGAAGTAAATCCTAGCAATAACAGTAGCAGTTAATAATAACTACTAGCAGCTAATAGTTTTGTAAGAAGTAAAATGATGCATTTAGAGTTATGCAGTGGCTGTGAAGTAGCCAACGATTAGGTACTGACACAACAAATAATAACAAGTAAGCACCTATACTAGTTACAATGGAGAAAACAATGGAGTACAGACAACAAAAGAATGGACACCAACTAAATACTGAAAGAGTAATATGAAACATCAGCTTTGGGTAGTACAATAAGTGTAAACTAATGTAGCAATAATCAGTAAGCATAACCTGCACACTGACTACGAAACAATATGATTACAAAGTGACACACCAGCCATTGAATAGGTACTAGCTACTAAAATCAGGTTGAATTAAAAATGCTGTGAATAAATAAATGATCAATAAATGTACAAATCTGTTTCAATTATTAAGGCAATAGTCAAAAAGCTAATGAATAAATATCAGAAATATAATGAATTGAAGCTCAACAATAAAACCAATTGCAATCATGCATCCTAGTTGCAGTTAATGAGGCAGAAACTGCAGTGAAATGTATGCAGCCTCACCATTCACTTTGAGATTGACTTGCAGGCTAAACTGTTGCACTGTATGACTGGTAGCACTCATAGTGCTCAGTGGTGCTATATAGTATAGCAAAGCACTGATCTGAGCAAACCCCTTATTAGTTAAAGTCTAAACAAAACCAACTCCACAAACAAGAACTTTGGACATACATTTCTTTTCTCAGTTTTTTTTTCTGTCACTCTTTCTGTTATTTATTTATTTATTTCATTTAAAGTGTGCAAGTCACTGCCTCAACAGAAACTGACCAGTAAAAATGAAGTCTAGGCCTCCAAGAAGCTATCAGTTCAAAATCAGGCACTCTGATTTATTTATATTTAAGATCTAGGCTAACTGCCCTTCAAGGCCATTTTAAGTCTAGCCAATTTTCCTTCACAGGTAAGAATCAAACCCTATACCTTGTGTCTGCGGAGTAAACCCCTTAACCATTATCTGAAGTAAAAGCCATAAAGGTTCAATGGCTTACAAATCCTGGTCTGTTCAAAACAACAAGATGCAAATCTCCAGAAAATGCTGGACCATTAAAATAACATCGTTAATAAAAAATATTTAAACTAAGATAATTGCTTTCATTTCGTTTCACCACAAATTTCGATCATCTGATCCTCAGCCATATGATGTTCAAAAATTTGAAACTTCGATCATCTAAAGTAGACTCATGTATGCGTGCGTGTGTGTGTGTGTGTGTGTGTGTGTGTGTGTGTGTATCTAGTTTGCTCGCACAATTTCCACACCACATTTTTTTTAAAGAAGTTTTGCTGTTTTTATTCATGTGATCTCACTCTTTCAAAGAAGACAGGCATTTTGCTCTCTGATCATAGTTCATTTTTGTCTCTGTTTCAGCTTTCTCAGTTTTCAGACCAAACTAAGAAAGACAGAATTCTGTACTTTACTTTATGCCCCAGAAGTTCTTGAGCTGGAAAAAGACTTACTCTTTGGAATGGAGCATTCTTATACTGAAGTAAAGTTATGTGTTTAGCTACAAAACAAGGATTGTTAGCACAATTAATTTTTTTCATGAGATATTTTACAGTTAGGTCTGCTCTTTCAGCTTGATACTTTGGCTATAGATAAGTCGGACTAAGGATCACATGTTGAAATTCGAATTGCTTTGAAAATCTTTTGAATGTTGCATGCCATATGTGGACCATTATCTGCTATGACCACATCATTACTTGTAGTGTTCAGTAACTCAGCAATCTCAGTAAGCTTGAAATAATAATCTATGAAGATCAGGTATTCACAGTTATAAGACTGAGGCAAGTATGTTCCTATTATACTGTTTGGTCTTCCTGGAAATGAAAAAATGTAAAACCTCTTCTCTTGGATTATTATTATTATTAGTAGTAGTAGTAGTATTTACACTTGACCCTGAGCAGTTCAGAACCTCTTGTGTGGCTTGTGCTGTTGCTGCTTGCAGATATGGCAGGTCACAGCTCTTTCTTCATATTTGACAGTGCCAGGCATGTGTTTTTGTGTTCAGTGCTGTTTGTCCTCCTGACAACAGGATGATAGCTTCATTGCTGAAAACCACTTTCAGAGAACATGTGGTATTGACTTTTCTCCAATATTATGTGACTGTGGAGTTGGTATATGTATACGTTAGGGTGGTGTGGTGTCTTCCTGTGTTTATCCCCGCAAAATATCTTTAGTTTCTGCTCACTAAAAGTGGCTTTCTATGATTTTTTTTCAATGTTTTGCCTATTGGACAAATGGTGCTCATGACTTAATCATGAATCCACAATGTCTGAGTGAGGCCCATGTATTCTTCCCAGCAATTCCTTTCTTAGCTGACTATGCATCTGCTTTACATATTAGACAGTTTATACAGGTTACTTCTTTAAACAAATGGCATGTCTGCCTTGCAGCAGACTTCTTTTGCTGCTAACATTCATTGTTATATCTGGAAGAATTCTCACCTGTCAATCATTTTCTGTACACTGCTGAAATTCTTTATATTTTTGCTGCCACAGACATCTAGTAGATTATCTAAATGTCTTCAGTTCTTCATCAAATGGATCTTCTTGTTGCTTTGGTGAATATGAACAATGCTGCATATCTGTTATATGTATCTGTTTTCCTGGCTTATATTTCACAACTGAGTTATACTTCTGTAATTTGCTATTTCAGTGATGTCTTGCAAACAACCTTTTTAAATATATCCTGTATTGCTTTATGTACTATTTCAGCATCATTGTTTTCCCATAAATAGATACATTCACTGAAATTATTACACCTACCCATAAAATAAGACATGCAGATCAAGTATACATTATCTAATATTCTGTAATGATTTGTATTGCCTTGTGGTCCATAAATAAATGGTCTGACTTCTTACAATATCAGTGTACTAGTTCTATTCTGGCTGATGTCCACTTGCAATGTGACTGCCTAGTTCGCATCAAAATACTTTTTTGGGGCCTTCCAGATGCAATATATGCATTTCAAACCTCTTTTCTTTTTCTGGACGCCAGTATAATTCCAAGCCATTTTTACGAGTTCCCTTAGCAACAAACTTAAATCGAATAAGTCCAGACCAAACTTTGAAAAATAAATAAATAAAGTAAATACCATGTTAGTCTACTGACAGAAAACATGGATGTGATGAAATATTTTTTATTTGAGCAATACAGGTTTTGCAGTTATGCAAACGTACAAGCTAGCATGATCCCTTCATTGTGAATTTTAATGTTACCAAACTTTGGTACAGTTATTAAATATCCAGTTATACTTAGAAAGGGAAATACATCATTTATTTCTTAGTTACAAAAAAAAAATCATGCCTGTGTAGGGCCAACTTTTTCAAATGCCCAAAGTGGGACAATTTTGTAGAAACTTGAGATTTTGCAGTACAAAACACTTTACTTTTTTACCAAAATAAAAGTTTATTCTTGTAGCTTTTGTGTTGCTTATGCTCTTTCATATATAGGCATTTTAGGTACAAAATAACAGTTTTTTTTATTTTTCCCCCACAGACACAACTGGTCAAGGAGGAACTGTTCTTCGCAAAAAGGTACAGGTGGTAACCCTATGCCATTGTGCAGCTTGGATACTTAGCATGACAACTACATCTCAGAGACAGATATAGTTTATGTGTGTGTGTGTGTGTGGGGGGGGGGGTGAATTTGTGTGGCTTGTGTGAGAGAGATAGAAAGAGAAAGTGACTGTGCATGAGCCTGAAGCTTTGGAAGAAAAAGGATCCAGGGCAAATGCCTTACCTGTTGCTTCTTAATCTGCCCATGTGTACTTTTGGGGATACAGACTTGGACATCAGCAAAGGAAAAAAAATGTGCTCTTCCTAAAGGGCACAGTAACTTCTGATTTGATTGCAAGAGGGACAGCCCCTGCCTAGGAGGTGTGAATTGTTGTTCTTTGACAGGAAATGCCTTTTTTTTCAGCTAACAAAAATAGTGTTCTTTCCAGAAAATTACTTTTGTTTACTTAGTTTAATCAAAACTAGGTTAAGTGGCTCTTATTTCACATAGCACACATCTCTGTGGAACTGTATTGCAGGAACATTTTTACTATGACATTGACAGTGCTGGAATTATATATGAAAACATTTAAGATGTCATTATATTATTGGGTTGAACATTTAGTATACTCTGTAAATGTGAGTCTGTGTTCTTATATAGCCTCTTACCTAAACATATTTATTTTGAGCTATGAACTATAGCTTTCTTATTTCTTTAGCACATCAGTCTATAAGGCAGTCACATAAGCACATAATAATTTCTTAAAGACAGGATACAACCTACTCCTAACATAAAAGGTATATTAACACTCACAAAACCACAGTAGCAGAATCTAATGTTTAAAATAAAACTGGGACAAAATTGTTATTTTGTTGGTGACAATGTCTTCTCCCAGCAAAGGGGCTTTCTCATTTATCCTGTGCCGAGACCCACCTATTAGCTGTCATTTAGACAGATCATAAAATGAATGCCTCCAAGTAATAGAAGGCTGGGCTAGGAGGTGGAACAAATGAGTAACAGAGACAATGAAAAAAAAAAACATGGAAGTTGTACTTTGAATTCAGCACATGCGGGCACACACACACACACACACACACACACACACACACACACACACACACAGTGACTCAATTGACTCTCTCAGCCTTTTCTGTTTGGAATGGTAGAGAATTTGTTTTCATATTTAGTTTCATATTAGGAGATGAACATTATACTTTTCTCAAAAGCATTATTCAGTGCATTATGCTTTATAGTCATAGATCTACATGGAAAGAAATTATACCATGTTAAAATTTTTGTAAAGCACTTTACTGTCTGTTTTAAATTATTATTTTGCAAATAACAAACTATGGCAGTATTAGATCTGTCAGAGAAAAATCTGTAGTCTAATATATTATTTCATATTATTATATTTTTGTGGTTTCTTCCTAGTGCAGATCAGTAAAATCAATATTTAAACTCTAGACGTTTTTCCCAGAGAAGTTAGATTATTTTAAGCTCATCACAAACAGACCTATTGGAAAACAAGAATATCAAAAAGTTTAAAAACCACAAGTGAAGGTATTTCTAGCTTACCTTGCTTAAAAATATAATATACCTCAATGGTACTCTTTAAGCAAACAGATTTATTCTAGTTCACATAAAAATGCGTGTATTTGCAAAACTGTTTATGGTGCACTTTAACATATGAGCTTATCACTTTGTCCTTTTAATATTTATCAGTAATAAATGCTAAGGCAAAGGAATGTGTTTCTTCATTTCCCTGAATCCTTTCAAACTTCATTTCCTAATAAGGAACAAGCAAACCAGATAGAACTCATAAAAGTTAATGAAGACTTCACCTTTCTACACTTTTTTTTTCTAGTATGAACATGATGTGACAACATTTCAGAAATACCCTGCAGGTTTTTATTTAAATAACATCCTATAAAACAATGTCCGCTTGTCAATCACCACTAATTCTGTGGAAGTCAAGCTATAAATCTGTCTGAAGGCCAGCAAAGTACTTAACTTGGCACATCCCTAATAAAATTAGGAATGCAAGTTTATTACAAGCAGTTTAAGTAGCTTTGGCTCATATACTAGGATTTTTGCTTATGGCAACCAAAGCTAATGCGGATTGGTATTTTCATTATAACACACCCCACAGCATTTCCCAGTAGTATCTTGGGTTTCCAAATTACACAATAAATTTCTACAAAATCTGACACATCATTAGGGTTATGTGAGAACCTCATTTAAGAAGGCTTTAGACATTTCTAGATTCATATGACAGTACTTTATCTAATACAGAAATTAAATTAATCAATTAATGTGAGCTATATTTTTAGGACATTATGTTTTACCTCCCACTATGAGAAAACAGCAGGAGTGAGTTAAATATTTATTAAAGTGTACTACAGAGAATAATAATATGAAATAGCAAGCCACACACGTGGCGATCACCTTGAACTTTCTTAGACTTCTGTTTGACAAAACACTCCACAAATGAAATCATACAAACACACACACACACACACACACACACACACACACACACACACACACACACACATATTTGCATACACCCACATAGACACACACGTGTGCAGACATAACCATGTACATGCAGCCAAGTCTTTCGCTATATTGACTACTTCACTGTTTTTTTTAATTAGAATATTTTACATATTTATAGATTTGTCATAGTAAACCTCACCCACCGCATAAGCTAAGGCCTTTTTAAGTTACAGAAAACATGGCAGTAGTTTTGTTTGGGTTTCCTTTGAGTCATGGGAGAGCTGACCAAGCTACAGATGATCAATGGTGAAAACCCAGGATCCTAGATAACAATGTAATTTGCATATAGAAAGATATTTATTATTTTTGGGAACTGATGAAAGCATTAATATAAATGAAAAATAAAAACAATGGTCCAGGGACAGAGCCTTGATGCATTGCATACCATGAATAGGTGTTTGAAGACTGCCAGGGTAAGAGTAACTAATGATATAAACATTGACAAATGTCCTCTTTTTCAAAGTTGTTATTGTCGGTATTTGGAGTCAGCTTCCTCAGCAATATGTATAATAACACAATGATTGTATTGAAACTTTGCTTCAGTTCTATTGACTAAGTCTGAGTCTTTATCAGAGTGGCGCCATGTCAACAGCTGTGTTACATTTTGCATCTGCATACACATTGGTAAGATTTTTAAGGGAAGGGGATTATATTAGTATTTCTACACTGACAGTTCTGAAATCTTGATGCTATTCACACAGACTATAAAGCAGCTTCCAGTCATGTGCTAAAGCCAATAATTAAGGCATTGGAAATGGTCATACTTGTTTTCCTTTGCTAGAAGATATAGTCATGCATTTGCATGAGTTTTATCCAGGCCTTCTGATGTTGATCAGCCAGGCTAATTCAGTTTATGGTTGTACATCAGCAGACTACAGACCAATGAGTACACATCTAATAAATTGGCTAGAAGCATGTTGTGAAAGTACTGCTGCAGTAGACAGGTTTTAGCTGCTGGTGATGTACATAATAACAGGTTGTAGGGGATTCAATTTCTATCTTTCTGACAAAAAATATGAAACATTCTTTTGTGAAACTGAATTAGCACAAACAAGAACAAAGGAAAATGTCTTTGTTCATGTTACACTACACATAATTTGGTCATTTGACCATAACAACACATGCAGGAGGGACTGTATCTGCTTTGAAACATTTTTGGCTGTTGAGCATTGTAATGGGAATATCCACTGATTGCTCATAGTGAAGTATATCATCTAAAAGACCTGTATTTACACTTATCGAATGTGGATTGAGCTTAATTATACAATAGCAGGATGTTTGCTAAATATATTGCAAACTGGGGCTGTGGTTTTCAGTTTAGTTTTTTTGCTTACCTTACATATTCATGGAAGATTGCTCAAAGAAAGTGTTGTAAAAGTGTAGAAATACTAAAATATCTTGGAAAATATTGCAGAAAAGAGTCACACTGGTTTTCCTGCAAGAGTAACAAATATTCCCTTCAGGTCCTGGTACATGTGAGATTAAGATATTATACAGGAAAGCATGGAACAGGTATATATATCATGTATGTAACAGGGGATTGATGGGACCATATACTTAATAGAAAACGTTTAAATAGACCCAGCTGACAAATGGCTTCTGACACTCTCATGGGATTAATGAAGTCCATAAATGCAGGTTGCAAGGAAAAGGTGAAGACACGCTTATGATCCATAAGCACATGGCCATTAAAAGGGCAGGGAATATATTTTAGAAAATATAATTATGTTAGACAGGACTGGTAGTGACTGTTAAATTCTCTGTACCCTTCCAGATGAGAAACTGTTTGCTCCTTATCAGTGGAGCAAATATATATAATCAGTTAACCATGTGGCAATAAAAGCATATATCCTGTCTTTTTTTCTTTTCTACAGCAGGTGGCAAGACCTGATGTCATACTTATTTTTCTCAAAATGACTGGTGCAAAGGTTGTCTAACTTATATTAAGCTAAGGAAATATAGGCATCTGTAGGTTCAACCAGGATCATACATGTTCATTGTTAATAGCTTTGCTGAAATTAATTTTGTTCCAGCAAGTGACACCTAGGACTTGTAGCTGTTTTTAATGTTTTTTTTTTTAATAAAGAAAGTAAGGATATGGCATCTATGTCTAGAGAGGTCATTGTACCACTGCAGCTGATGCGCATCAAAAAGATCATAGCGTGTAAGTCCCTCTTCAGTATGTACCTGACCAGACACATGTAGCAACTGGAATGCCCACAAAAGTTCCTTACCAAAAGAATACATAGAGTAAACACAATGCTATATGCCGATTTCCTCAAAACACTGTGTCTTTACTCAGTATCATACAGACTTATAAGAGATGATCATTACCTGGCATGCAAAACATTCCTGGACTCTGTTTTAATGAACCTTTTGCACACCTACAAAACAAACAGCATCAGAACAATTAGATCAAATATCTAAAGTTTGCTTGCAACATAAATAGGGCATGTTGGAGAGGCAGAGATGTTTCTCATTCCATTCCATGGAACATGTTCCCCATTTATGTGAAGTAGAGTTTCTCCATAACATAAGACAAAGAGGGGAAATCAAAGGCATCTAAATTGTTTTGGAAAGGAAATGCCATACGATTATGTTGTCTTCTTTAGTTTTCCATATCCTTCAGCATCTACTGGTTTTAATATAGAACAGAGGAACCAAATGACTATTAATGGATGTTGAAAAGGGAGTTCTAAGGCAAAAAAGCCTCACAGTCACCAGTACTGTAGTAGTTCAAGAGGAAGAAAGATGTTAGGGACAATGTTCTTA
This sequence comes from Protopterus annectens, assembly GCF_019279795.1. NCBI lineage: Eukaryota > Metazoa > Chordata > Ceratodontiformes > Protopteridae > Protopterus > Protopterus annectens. The sequence continues at coordinate 808,640,961 of NC_056744.1, forward strand.
AAAACAGTACAATGAGCGCAGGGCTCATAGCTTAAGGAAGGGGACTGGAGGCTGGATGTGCAAAACAGGGCAGGATGAGGTTATAGAGAGGTGTGCCTAGAACTTTCAGAGGAACCCAAAAGTTTCAATGATATGGCATGGATGTTGCAGAAGGATCTTACAGGAGAGTCAGTGACAAAGGACTGGATATGCATTCAGAAGTAATGAAGGATGGCAAGCAAAAGGAATAAGGGAGATGGGAGCTGGTAGGGAAGGGGAGTGGAAGATAGAGGTTATTAAAAAAAATTCTGACATTTTAAAACAGTGTTTCACATAGAACACCAGGACTTGTGATCATATATAAGCCTAAAGGAGAAATGAAATACCAGGAGAAAATGAGAAAGGAAGAGGAACAGAAATGAAATAGTGCTGTAAAAATAGTGTAAAGAGATAGATAAAGGAAAATGGGGGCAATATGAGAAGATATGTTGGGGAAAAGAGAGGCAAGAGCTTTAAAGGAGGTCACAAGAAAGTGGAAATACAAGGGAGGGGGTCATCCTATCCAAGGAAGAATGGGTAAAGGTATAAGAACACTTCAGGAGATGAAGGGGGAGACATGGAGTATATTACCAACAGTTAAAAGTAATCTATAGCAAGTTCACCAGTTTGTATATATTAGATATGTTGAGCAGTACAGTAAGAATAAACAGCCTTTCAGGTCTTCTTCTTCTTCTTCTTCTTCGGCTGCTCCCGTCAGGGGTCTCCACAGCAGATCAACTGTTTCCATTTCTGCATCTTGGTCTGTCACACCAACCACCTGCATGTCCTCTCTCACCACATTCATAAACCTTATCTTAGGCCTTTCTCTTTTCTTGTTACCTGGCAGCTTCATCCTTAGCATCTTTTTCCAAATATACTCTGCATCCCTCCTCAGCACATGTCCAAACCAACATAATCCTGCCCCTCTGGCTTTGACTCCAAACCTTCCAACCTGGGCTGACCCTCTAATATACTTATTCCTAATCCTGTCCATCCTCGTCACACCAAGTGCAAATCTTAACATCTTCAACTCTGCCACATCAAGCTCTGACTCCTGCCTTTTTGTCAATGCCACTGTCTCCAACCCATATAACATAGCTGGTCTCACTACCCTCTTGTAGACCTTCCCTTTCACTCTTACTGGTACTCATCTGTCACAAATCACTCCTGACACTCTTCTCCACCCACTCCATCCTGCCTGTACTCTCTTCTTCACCTCTCTTCCACATTCACCATTACTCTGAACTGTTAATCCCAAGTATTTAAACTTTTCCACCTTCGCCACCTTTACTCCCTGCATCCTCACCATTCTTCTAGCCTCCCTCTCATTCACACACATATATTCTGCCTTAGTCCTGCTGACCTTCATTCCTCTTCTCTCTAGAGCATATCTCCACCTCTCCAGGGTCTCCTCCACCTGTTCCCTACTCTCACTACAGATCACAATGTCATCTGCAAACATCATAGTCCACGGGGACTCCTGTCTGAACTCGTCTGTCAACCTGTCCATCACCATTACAAATAAGAAAGGGCTCAGAGCTGAACCTTGATGTAATCCCACCTCCACCTTAAACGCATCTGTCACTCCCACTGCAGACATCACCAGTGTCACACTACCCTCGTACATATCATTATCATATCAGCCTTTCAGGTATTTTATATTATTAGCCAGTGTCCCTGAAAAATATTGTTGATTTCAAATATATTTAGGTAGTTTCTTTCAGTAAGCTGATGATGTTTTGCTGACTGTCTTTTCACCGGTGACCAGTCCAAAAGATGGCCTTGCAATTATGAAGGTGTCCTTGCTTCATGTTCCCTGGTTTTAGCTTCAAGTCTTCACTCAGAGCATTTTAGCTTAGGAAGGACATTGCTGCAGATTAATTATTGTATAAATTATGGAAGTGAGCAGCTAAGGAGGTTGTTTAGGTTTTTCACTCAAAATCATAAAATAGCAGTTGAGATTTTTTTTATATATAACTAGTTGTCAGTTCCACTTTTCTATTTTGGGTAAGTCATTTGTGTTTCATTTTGTCACTGGATTTATGTGATTTTTTTTTTTTGGTATCAAACTTGGGGGTCATTTTAAGTAACTTTCTGTAAAGACTAAATTAATATGTTTATATTTATTAAGGCATTCATGTGGCAATGTTATTTCATACTGTATTTATTTTCTTTACTTGTTATACTGGATGTTTTTATATTTTTGCTAGGGATTTATATCAATGAAGGTTTGTGTAGATTTAATATGTGCCTTTAATTTTTATTTAATTCCTTATGTAGTGAATATTGAAATGTTCTATTGTTATTAGAACTGCTTAAAACTGGCTCTAGTTACAGACAGAATCTTATTGTTTGGTCTTTATATAGCATTTAATGTGGTTAGGACCGGCTGTTAATAAGTATGAAAAAAAGATTTAAAGGAGGAGTGCTAACATGACACATTGCATGAAATGGTCTGCAAAAGCTATTTATCTGTCCTGCCATTAGATGTACACAGTGCATATTTCCTCCTCCTTCTACTAACTCTGTGAATTGAATTTTCTGAGTAGGGAATGATCCTTGGTTCAGAAACTGTTTTTCACAGTGGAAATAGAGTATGAGCTTAAACATATCTGCCAGATTAACCATAAAGTTGGGGTGTTAGAGATATCACTAGAATGAACAGTATTTACAGTCTGTTTCTGTCACAAAAGCAGGTGGGTTGAATGGCTTGGGTGAAAAGGTGAAATGATAGCAGATGTGGTAGTGTGGTGTATCATCTTCTATTCTTGTAGCTGAAGAATAGCTGATTTAAACACAAGTCAAGTGAGTTCACAACTAGAACTGTAGCAGGTTGTCCAAATAAGAAAAGAGCAGCTGATAAATTACTTAGAGGCAAACTGGCTAATGTTGTGATGCTGCATTTAATTCAGAATTGTGTGACTCATGAATTAGCATCTAAGAGTTGTACGCCATCATTTTGTGTTTTGAAGAAATTGCCAAAGTATGTTGCAGGGACATGTACTGGCTTCTACAGTGATGCAGTTACTTCAGAATCTTGTTACTGAACTGATGATAAGGAAATGAGGTAAATGATGAACCACGGCTTTTAAATTGCAGGAGCATGACCTCTTTGGTCCATATATGAGACCCCTGAGCTGGGGGTTAAGTCAGGAAATACTTGCATTTTTTTCTTAAATTTACTGTTTTCTTATTTTTCTGTGACATTTTCATACCCAACTGCTGTCTTTATTTATGAGATGCATTCAGTATGTTAATAGATATCTTCTTTCCTTATGTTTGTATATGAGGGCAAGTAGTAAAGTGGGCCACAAGTTATTGATGGATAAAATGGACATGTGCTTCAGAAGCTGACAGTAACTCACCAATACCATAACAATTTTGTATGTATAAGTATCAGTACTTTTTGTGACTGTCATTTCTTAATTATGTTTACTGTAATAGAATAGTCAGGTAATAATTCAAACAAGTGCAACTAACTTTTCATTTTGCATCCTATGTTCTTCTTCAGGTTGTAGAATAATTTTCTATGCATAAATAGCAGACATGTTGTCATACATACTGTATTTTGGGTCCCATGTTCTTCTGCAAGTTTTAAATAATTTTGCACAGGTATATATTATAAAAGTCTAGTACAGAGAGGTAACTGGACTCTGGTTCAAATAAGACTTTGGCTTTTTAATTTGTGTCCTTTGCTCTTTGGCAAGATGTGAAATGATTTTACAGAAGTACAGATATCTCTTAGAGAAGATGTTGAATTTGTCTTTTTTCTTGCTTTTCTGCAATTTGTGGAATAATTTACTACATATAAAATACAGAACTGTTCATCCTATTTTGCTTACTATATTAAAACAAATAAATGGCTGAACACAGACTCACAAAATGTTCACTTTTTATTTGTAGTCCAGTGTTCTTCTGCATGTTGATAAATAATTTTGAATGAGTTCAGATCTCACTAACTAGACTAGCAGAGGATTCTCCAATGACTTTTTGGTTGTAGCAGAATGAGTTCACGACTAAGCAAAAATAATCAGTTGTAATCTTATCTGAATAAAATAAATACATATTTTATTTGTAGACTGGCAAGTCCTTCAGTCCTTAATAGGGTTGCCAGATTTCTTTGTGGCTAAAACCAGACTAAGGTCACACCCCTCGCATCACCCATAACTCCACCCATTCCCACCCCCTCTCCCATCCATGCCTCACCCATTTTGTGACATCGCAGTGACATCAGCTGACAGGAACGGCCTCTTTTTCTGTTCCAGATTCCTTCTTTCAGATGATTTATTATGCTTTTCTGTAAAAAAGCATACTAAATTAAACAATTTAACAAACACTGATAGTCTGTTTCCTTTTGTGAAACAGAAAAATGGAGTTTGTACAATGTTTTCCTGACTACCAGAGAATTGATTTGATTTGTGGATAGTCTTGAAAAAAAATGGATAGATAGCATTGGCAATGGCAAAAGGGATGATTTCCCACCTATTGGTCAAAGACTCAAAGTTATGCTTAAATAGGGCTAGTGATGGAGTCTGCTTCACATGGATGAGAAGCTTGTTCCAGTGCATGGGGACCCTCTGAGATACATTTGTGTCTCATCAACATGGCCTATTTATGCCACAAGCAAAATTTAAATCCTTGGTTCTAATGGTTCTGATACTGTTCATTCTGTGGATGTCCAAAAGGTCCATCAATCAGTGCTGGATCCAAGGATGCCTTGTATGCCAGACATTCTCTCAGTAATTTGTAGGAGACCCGATATAGTGATAGGGCTTTAAGGTGATCTGTATAAGACAATGTGTTTAGACACTGGATTCTTCTAGTAAGGAAGCTTTAAATGTATTCCAGGTGTTGTATGTGTCTGGTCAAGTACATGCCAAAGAGATAGGTAGAGCACCTTATTCTGTCAACTTCTCAGGTTAATATCACTAATATTTTAAAAAGTGTTCCTTGTACATGGGCAATGCCCTATAAGAAATGTAAATAAGCAACTCAAACATTAGCTTCTTAAGAGTTGATCATTCACATTAATCAGTGTCTAAAGCATCTCCCCAGATTCCACTGGTGGTTAAGCGCCATGTTAGATTCTTTTTTTCACTCTCACTCCTTAACTCCTCCTCTTGCTCCCTAGTAACCTCCTCCATCCTTCTACTTCTTCCTCATTGTACCTCCTCATTCCTGCACACAGCTCAGTTTGCCAAATTTTCATTCAGAAACTGAATCGTGTTGGGCAAAAACATTTGGCCATTCATAAAATGGCCAGTTGTCCTTTGCAAACTTGTAGGGAAACCTATTCAGAACTACTCTTGACAGCAACTCCATTAGGCTCAACTCAGTTTGGCCTGCCTTGCTGTGTTTGCTGCTTCCTGATGTAAATAAATATTGTTAGAAATCTGTCTATTATGCAGCCTAATATTTGCGTTGGAGTAGGCTAACTTCTGTGCATTATTCATTTGCTAACTGAGTAAATGAACTGGTCCTTTGACCCTTTTCAACCATGACCCAGGCCACAAGAGCAAGGAAAATTAAATATATACAGACTCTAAAATAGTCAATCAGCTAATTTATTTTTGGAAGGCAAGAACAGACTGAAGTAGACAAAGAAAGCTCACTAAGAACATTCAAACTTTAGACAGTAACCAGTGGATGGGACTGAACTGTGCAGACCTGATGGTTTGAAACAGTCTTAACCTGTGTGCCACTGTGCATGTGGAATTTTTTTGATCATAACTTTGTGACTTGGGAGCATCCCTCACCTATAAGGACTGAGAGGGTGGACAACAGATTATGCTCCCAAAGACCTGTTCTTTCATTCTGTCTGAACTCTTGTGGAGCAGCTCTGTTCTGTGTCTGTTGTGATGGTCAGGGAGTTGTACAGCCATACTTTGCATACTTTGCATGCAATGGTACATTCATAGTTGGAATGTGGTCACACTTTGGGCACTGTGTGTAGGAGTGTCCATTTTTAGAGTCCATTAGGAATATTGCATGGATGCATTCAAGACTGGAACAGACAGAATGTGCTGAACAAGTTTCAACAGATTTGAGGCAGACTAGTGCTCGAAAAACTTGCACCAAGCCTCAACTTCACTAAGAGCTCGCACTTCATCGTGCAGGCTATCGGATGGATGGTAGGTGGATAGAGGCATTTGCATCCACATGTCAATCACTTTGTCAAGCGAAGGTGATCTTGTGACATTGGTCAAAGACAGTGGCTTGAAGTGATGATATGGGGAATGTTCGAATGCAAACCATTTGTTCAAATATGTCATTGCTCGCTTGTACACATTCAGTGCTTCAGTTATGAACTTCTCAACAAACTGCTGTGTTAGATGACTTTTGTGCAAAGCAAATACTACCTTTGTACCAAAAAAATTGTCATCAGTCCTATGCTGCAGAGACAGCTTAAACTGTTCCATTATACCATACAGTTCACAAGCTGTTGTTGATTTGTTTTCAAGCTTTAAAATTGTCTCTTGAAAGGACGACATAAAGTACTGCGTAAAACATAGATACAGCTCCGACTTTGTTGGGCTGTTGTCTGGTGCCAGTTTGTTTTCCTGGTCCTTCAACATTTTCCATATCACTTTCAATCAGCTTCTCCTTGAGACAAGAAATAAGTTTTCAAAGGCATCCAGCACAGCAAAATTCAGTCAAGAGCCTTGAACAAACTCAACCAGCGGGTTGGAACATGTCTGATTATCTCTTGGTACTCAGACTCATAGAAATCAAAGCAGCTCTTCAGTTTTGCTCACCTCAATGCAGAATTACTGAATTCAGCAAACACTTTCATGATGAAATTTTCAACATCAAATTACATGACCTTTAAAGCATTTTTTCCACAGTTATGCATAATGTGGTCATTGCAGTGTGCTGCAATAATTTTAGGATTCTCCTCTGAAACAAACTTTTGATAAACGGAGTTGTTTATGCCATAGTTTACCGATGCATTATCTGCTGCATAAGCAGTAACATTTTGCCAAGACAATTTACATTCTGTTAAAACATGACAGAGTTGATTCTTAATGGACTTAGAGTCTTTGAATAACACAGAAAGAAATTCCATTCTGCGGGGTGAAAAACTGAACACCAACCAGATAGAATTTATGGTTCCCTTTGTTAGATGCATCAGTATCAACAGAAAATGGCAAACCAGCATGTAACTTATCAAGGACACCTTCTAGCAAAAATGGGTACAAAACATTGTTGACTATGGCGGAAACTTTTATTCGGCCGCAGGTCATCTTTTTAACGATTTCTGATTCATCAGTTACAGACTTCATAACTTTGATACCACAGTCCTGTGCATTATACGAAATATGATGTCTAATTCCATGATGCACTTCAGCAATTTCTGCTAGGGATACTTTGTGAGATGCCGTACTGTTTGGCGATGTGAAAAATGCTTTCAGTCGTTGAGATGACGCACTAGCTTGGGAACAAGTAGTATGGTTTTTGGTACTTTGGTGTGCTGTAACTGCTTTTTTCCATCATATGCAACAGTGAATGATGTTGCACAAAGCTTGCATCTAGCTTTTGTATCTTCCGTGCATTTTTGTATCCATGAAAATTCCCTTTCCCACTTTGCATTATAATAACAGATGTTTCGCTTTCAATTTTTTGGTGGGGTAGACCAGTCTGACCGGGTAGTTGGGCTGCCAAAACTCTCATTATTATCGTTGACACGGACACCGTTATTCGTGTCTTCCATAATAACAGTATTAATAAGTAAAGTACCTGCAGACAGTGACAGCAGACATATAATGAGTTAGTTAAATGTAAAGACAAAAAGCTGCACAAATAAAGAGTCTACGCAAATACTATGCAACTACTTTTGCATCACTGTAGTATCTATGTCTTACGAAAGGAACATCTGCTTGTTAGTGCGTGTGGCCCCGGACTGGTGCAAAGCTATACTGGCAGAGTCTACTCTCTAGTAGTATCAGGTACTCCCACCCCATGGTGTCCTAGTGTCCCTGGACTGGTGCAAGGCTATACTGGCAGAGTCTACTCTCTAGTAGTATCAGGTACTCCCACCCCACGGTGTCCTAGTGTCCCCGGACTGGTGCAAGGCTATACTGGCAGAGTCTACTCTCTAGTAGCATCGGGCACTCCCACCCCATGGTGTCCCACTGATAAACTAGAAGGCTTCCCTCCAACACAGCTTACAAACAATCCTGGATACAGCAAATCTGTATCTGGACTAGACTAGTTACAGGAAAGGCAGGAAACAAGCTTAGAATTTTTTTTTTTTTTTACAGAAAAGCAGCTAAAACTGCACTAAAAACAATTTAAGTCCAGTGCGAGCTAACACACGAGTGTGTATCAATATTAAAACAAATACAGTTTAAATAAATGCAATTTATTCCAACTGTATTCTGAACTGAATACAGAGAGGGTTTCTTTTGTACACCCTGTTACTAATGATGAGTATATTTTCCATACTAACACGAATTGTCAAAGTGAACATATAGTGTATTTGGCTAGGTGCGTGTCCTGTGAGTCTTTCTATATAGGCAAAACTAATAGAAAACTCAGGGAACGTGTAAGGGAACACGTATATCATATTCGTGTAGGTACCCATACTAATGCCCTAGCCAAACACTATAAGGACAGAGGTCCCAGCCATACATTTGTGTTTCTTGTTATACAAGTATTTAAACCAAATATATGAGGTGGAGACATTGAAACTTTAACAGAAGAAAATGAATTAAGGTGGATAATTAGATGTCAAGCAGATAGGGAGCCTGGATTAAATGACAAAGCCTCCCTTAAACCTATATTACGAAAGAGAAGGGTTACAGTATCTGCTTAAATAATTTTTTAGTTATGATTCTTAACTTTGTTTTTTAATGTGATTTTTTTAGGTAAGGTGTATGTATGTTTAGTATAGTTTATTTAATCCTTATTAGTGATGTAAAAAACTTTTTATAATATTAATGTATTTATATATACATATATTTTCATGTTTTATATCAGCGTTTTTCATATTATCATGTTTTAGTAATAAGACAAAACAAATTTTAGTCTTGAAACATTTTTATAATATATCCTAAAAGTTCAATGTTCAGTGATGTAATTATTATAATAGCCAATGAAATGCAAGGGCTAGATATTTAAATGTTTCATTCTTTTCAATTCATGTCTGATGAAGCCGAATGGTGAAAGTGCTTACTTCTGTTAATAAAACTGGACTGTTCGAGTAGTCCGCGTTATTATTTATTCTCTTCTTGACTCAAAAAATTCTGGAGTGCTCTGCTTGAATCCTGTGGATGTTTATTTTATTATTCGTTCTGCGATATTGTGTTTTGCGATATTTGGATTTAACCACAGGACTCTTTACCCTCTGGTGTTGTGCCTGCTTACTTCTCAATTCAATTATTGTTTTATTTAATGTTGAATAGTTAAAAAGCGCCAAAAAAATATTTATCAGCTCTATATTTCCAGATTGTTTGAGAAGCACACTCAGTCAGAACACAAGGAGATTCTAGCAAAGTTTTTTAATGTGAATTAATATATATTTTCTGAAATAAAGTCCATAACACTTATTATTATCATTAAGTTTAATGCACCGCCTTTTCTCCAGACAGACCATTTCTGTTAACAAAACCAACATACATTAGGTAACTGATGCTATGAAGACAAACATACTTCTCAAGTTCCCTGATTTTGTAGAATGTCCCCGATTTTGCCTTATATTCTTCCTGCTCCTTGTATAATTGCTAATTTTTCTGGCAAATTATCGGGGATATCCCAATTAGCAATGTTAGGCATTGTAATGTCATACTTGTTCTTTGCTCAACAATGCTTTTGATGCAAACTTTCTTTTATTTTAACTTTTTAAGTGAATAACAGTTATATTTAATAAATGATCCTTTTATTTTTGCCTTTTTCCAAATCTCTTGAAAAGAAGTGGAAAGTCAGGGGTTAGCATACTGTTTAAGATGTTTACCTCATAGACACAAGGTACACAGCTTTTGAGTCTTTCCTTTGGAATGGGAAATTTAGCTAGGTCTAAAGAAACCACAAAGGCTCCACACAAGGAAAATTCAAGGTCATCACCATTTGTCATATGGGGATTGTTTGAAATCACTGTCACTGTATTCTGTTTCATACAAACTACTCAGAGGTGATCTCTGCCTTGCATATAAGGCAATCTCTGACCCTGCATTACTGGAAATGCTTCATATCAAAAGGTGAAATGGTACACAGGTAACTTGCTCTAAATACCTTAACCTGGTATGTGACATTAATAAAACCTGCTGGGGGGACAGATTTACCTCCCATGGGTTGCCACATCTTTGGAACTGACTTCCACTTCATGCCAAACAGAGTACCCCATAGGCCCTCTTCAAACGCAATCTGGATGACCTAATAATGAAAGATTACTGAGTTTAGTGATAAATTGGCTGTCCCCTTATGTCTTTAAAGCCAAAGTTAGCCTATTACTTTATTGCTATTATACTACAGACTAAGGGGTTAAGTGCAGGAGGGACTTAATATGAGTTCATCTGAAGGAAATATTGAATGTTTGTATTGAGAAGGGAACTAGGGGGGACTGGATGTGAGAGCTGAAATATGCCCTAACACAAGACAAGTCACAACTTTTATTTTTAGACAATTTATGTGACTTCCAACAAAATAAGAGGAGGTGTACAGCAATGGCAGTGTTTAATTTGAGATATAACAACTGCATGTAAAAGGAGCAGAAATTATTCTTTTGTGGTATTTCATGACAGAAGTAAAGATACAGACCATGTTATAACTTTCAAAACTGTTCATTAAGTTTTGTGTCACACAGACTGCAGACGTTCATCCTTTAAAATGTGACAGCTGGTGAATTTTGATAGCTGTTTTGAGACTGCAGCAAACATGTACTTTCCAATTTGTCATGGGACAAATTAAAAATTAAAAGCACTTTTTTCATAAAATCTACATTAAAATCTGTATTTATTTGTCCCTGAAAGCAATATTTTCAAGTAGTATAATGTTCATATTAGGAAAAGAACTATCAGGAACAGTGATTTGCAGCTGTTCCATTACCTTTTTACTCAGAACCACAACTCTGTAGCATAAGTAATTATTTGGAGCATTACAGATGTACAAAAAATACCCCAGACATGTAGTAAAACAACTTAGAACCATATCCACTGATCCTGTTGCAATCCTTTGTTTGTGTGTAGTGGATGTGGTTTTAAAGAATTACAGATGCACAACTGTAAACACTTATGTTTATCTCCTCATCTACAAGCATTTCATTTTACTGTTTCATCTGCTTGATATCTTATTAAAAGCCTTCCTAACATCCAGAATGAAAAAAACATATCTGCTGGAGAACTGTTATTTGATTTTGCTAGAATATAGCCATGCAACTTCAACATGTTTACTGAATGAGCTTTAAAACAAACAAAAAAAAATTGCCCCCTATGCAGCAGACCATTCATTGGCTGCCACTGGTGTCTGTCCTCCATCTAAAATACCAGCTGCCACTCCTAAACACAAAAATCTAATCTGATGCCCTACTCAATTCCCCACCCCCATGCCTCATGTGCTCTATAAAAGCATGCACAAAGCGGTCCATTAAGTCATTTTTCCTGTCGAAAACTTTCCCTTCAAAATTGCCTGCAACAGCTTTCTCATCACCAAAGTCAAATCCACAGGTTTACAGTTTGCAGGACCAGTTTTATGCACGTCTTCTAAACAGAAATCACAGTCACAGTCCTCTAATACTCTTCCATCATCTTATATCTCAATAACCTAGTGAAAAGTTCTAATAAAGGATCTGTCAATGCCCTGACAATGTTCCCAAGTACCCAGTCAGAATTCCATTTAGTCCTAGAACTTCAGTCTCCCAAGTCAAGACAATTCCAACATCAACCCATCCACAGTGATGAATCCCATCAATCCAGTACTTCCCTTGCCCATGCCTCTATACCCTGCCATGCTGTCTCCCTCCCCTTATGCCTTTTGGCAAACGGCCAAACAAATAACTGATTCATCACTTCACCTTCTCCATCCTCAGTGACATGTCTCTGTTCCTGAAACAATCCAAAACTGTCTTCTCCCTTTTTTTCCAGCAAAAGAACTAAAAGAAAAAAAATGTCCATTTTACCAATTTACTTGCAAACACCCTATTGAGTCTTGCCTTTTTCAAGTCTATACATTGTATAGTTCTTGTAGTATAAGGTCTGATTCCCTCCACTATCTTTTGCCACACTTACCCAGAAATTTGTCCCAGTTTGCAAAAGACTGTATGTGTCCACTTGGCCTACCTGGTCAACATATGGTATTATTATTATTATTATTATTATTAGTAGTAGTAGTAGTAGTAATTATTATGTATCTTGTCCCTGACTTCCAAATACTTTAACCTTTGGCTATCCTTTCCTCCCCTTTTCCTTTCTTTATAGGACCTTTCCTTTACCCTAATTTTCCCTAAGCTGATCTGCTTATGGACAACTGAACAGCTTTCACGATTCTCTCTCTTTAAAATTCACTTATATTACACATTGAAATATCTTTGAAATACTGAGAGTTTTGCAGAAATTCCCTAATTTCCCCCATATTTTTACAATCTCCCTTGAAAAATTACATTAGGTTATGTCACTGAAAATTAGTTAGTCAATAATGTGAAATATTATATAAGAATCTTGTAGAGAAAATGCATGCAACAGTTCTACTGACTTTTTTAAGTGAATTAGAGTAAAATTTAAAATCTTTTGCTGATGGTGGGCCCCCTTGGTTCATCCCCCCATTAGTTTTGGCTGTCTAGAATTCTTGACCAAAGTTGATGAGAGGTATGTGCATTTATCCTAGCTCTCTGAGTTTTCCTGTCTGTTCTAGTACCTCTTCAATTCTCTTACTATATCATACTGTCTCCCCAACTACAGCTTTTGACCTTTCAAGCATTCTTTTCTCTCCCCCTCTCTCAATCTCTCTCTCTCTCTGTCACACACAGTTAATACTCAATTATTAACCTTACAAAAATTATACTGACCCTGGCCTGGGCCCTGACTCTCAAACCCTCATCTCCCTGGTACTGCTAAGTGCCACAGTTACAATCTTACACAGATCCTCATCCTTCACACAGAGGCAGGCATATGCTAACAAAATATTTGTTAGCGTTTTAGACAGGCAGCAAAGGATTTTTCTTAGTGGATTGTTTGTTGTGTCAGTCACTACTGTCATCCTCTACTGACAGCACAGACTTTCCTTTCCTCAGAGAGTAGTAGGACATTGATCTTATGCACAAAGGCTGCTATGATTATGAATTACAAAAAGAGGGAGTAACACACTGCTATCTGCTAAGTCCTCACCTGACCTAGGCTATCTAATTATTTCTGCCGTAGTCTGAAAGTTTTTAAGTAGCACACGGCAGTGACCCCCCCCCCCCAGTCTTGTCTCTTGCTCTTCACAATCCAGGAACTGGCTGCTTAGGCTTAGCTAGCTTAAAATGTGTGCGCAATTAGATTTCCATTCCACGCTGGTGGAATAAGCACGCACGCATGATGATTCTAAGCCATACTTAAAGGAGAACACGGGCGGTGCTAATTGCACTGCTGCCAGCCTGCTGCAGCTGTAAAAGTGTCAATGTCAAACTTGTCAAACTTTTGTGTCTACAACATGGACCTGCGACATGAGATCACTGATGGGTGCTTGAAAGTGTAATACAGAGCATAATGCTTCAGTAACTAAAACTACCGATGTTTGTGCTAATCACTTGTAGTTCTGTGAGACCACAACAGACTACTTTACTTCCATACCCGAATAGTCTATTTCCACGATAAGGGGATCAGTTCTTCGTACACAGCACTCATACTTGATTTTATTATCCACTGTTATTAAAGTAAGAGTCTTAGTCAGAAAATATGGCTCTTTGACCACCCCAAAGCTCTTTGGTGTGGTTACATAAATGAGGGTTGTTTTAGATGTTGTTAGCTTTTGTTAATTATGAGTACATCTTCAACTGGCAGCTGATAATAATAATAATATTTCCTCCTCAGGCATATGTGTATATCAACTTATTTTGAAAAAAAGAGTGACAAGTATGAACCTTACAACATAGGCTTAGCTGTAGTACAAAAAAGATAGTAACTAATATATTTATAAGCAGCCGCCCATCTCTGTGTACATGCTAGGGCGCTCGCTTTCACTGCGTTGGCGGTGGTGACACAAAAAACCCAGACTTCATGAGTCCGGTTTTAATTATATTTGTTAACTAGACACTTTGTCTGAAAACCAGACAGTCTGGTCAAAAACCAGACAGCTGGCAACCCTAGTCCTTAAAGATATATTTACCAAATCCATGATGGTATGAACATGGAGAGGGGTGCATTGTGCCAAAGGAAAGGAGTCACTTCCAGCCCACACTTGGAAACATACCAGAAGTGATTTACTATAGAAAATGTTGATTGAGAAGTTCAGCTTCACCAGGTTGAAGTCAAACAGGTGGCACCTCATCCCTTTCAACTTTGAAATGATATAGGGAAGAAGTTACTAGACACTGGTTCAAATAAAAAATATGACTATTCATTTTAACTCATGCATTCTGGAAGTTGTGAAATAATTGTATACAACTATATATCTTATTTATTGGACTATCACAAAGAAGATGTTGGACATCTATTCAACGAATACTTTGACTTTTCACTTTGTGTCTTATGTTCACAGCACTTTTACTAAGACAGAGTGAGGAAGACATCTGCCCAGATGTAAACTGTTGGGGAATCAAGCATCAGTTGCTCATTTGGGTAGACTATAGTACAAGCATTCTTTTAAGAAACTGCAGGTGGTATTACAGCTTCTTGAATAAATGCCAGTACTACATTTGAGGAGCTCAATATATTAAAATAGTAACTGTATCATGCAACCTACTACACTTGTAGCAAGGAGCTTCCCACATTTAGATTTCATACTGTAAGACTTTTTGGTCTTTAGTGTCAGAAAGACCTTTTTTTTAGCTAGTATGGTGAAAGCTCAATGCGCCAGATGACTAAGCTATGGCTTTGGTTTCCTTGTGTGAGTTGTGAAATAATTGTATGCAAGCACATATCTCACCTACTAGAGCAGCATAGAGAACTTATGCATATTAGTTCAAACAATACAACTTTTCATTTGGGTGTGTGTGATTGTTTACATACTAATATTAGGAAAGCGTTACAAATAAAATAAATAAGAGATATATAATTAATACTTGAGTTTCTCAATCATACCTTTTTTCATAGTTAAATTCATAAAATATTTGAAAAATATTACACTTAAATCAAGGCAAGACTTATAGAGGGTATTAGAGAAAAGTAAAAAAGAAAGAAAGTGAATTTCAGGTAAGTGGAAAAATCTGCATTTGTTTAATGACCTGGGATTCAGAAAGGCTTAACGTGATGCAGAAGCCTTTTCTCAGAATGTTGCATTGGGATTGTTAAACTTTTCAGCTACTGAGGAGAGCTGTCTCACTGGCAAAACAGCAAGTAAATGCAGCAAGCCAAGGCAGGGGATAATGTATGCTAGCCATGTGTTCTATGCCAGAAGTGTTTACATTTCCCAAATTACTCAGCCATGCAGGAAAGAATCACTTAGCCAAGTACATTTTTTCTCCAAGAAGAAAAAGTGATTGCTTTCAAATGATAGCAGTCACCCACCCACTCCTACATGAGCACTTGTGGTGCAGGCAGGTAAATACAGAGCTGAGGGAGAGGTGTCACACGCATGCATGTATGTGTATGTATGCATATGTGCATGTATCTAACCATCTGTGTGCCTGTAGGGGCTTGAATAAGGCTGAGTGAATGCATCTGTGTGTGTATATAAATATATATATATATATATATATATATATATATATATATATATATATATATATATATATATATATATATATGTGTGTGTGTGTGTGTGTGTGTGTGTGTGTGTGTATGTATACCTGTGTGGCTGCAAACTGAATGTTCAGCAGAGGATGGTGAGTCTGGCTGTTTATGTGTGTGTTTTTTTGCCTGGGGGGACACAGTATGGTAGGTAGATAATTAGGGGATGCTGAAATTGGATGTGAGGGAGAGATATCAGTGTGTGCATCTATCTAGCCATCTGTGTGCCTGTAGGGACACAAATAAAGCTGAGCTAATGTGTGTGTGTGTGTGTGTGTGTGTGTGTGTGTGTGTGTGTGTGTGTGTGTGTGTGTGTGTGTGTGTGTGTGTGTGTGTGTGTGTGTGTGTGTGTGTGTGTGATAGTTTTTGAGATGGAAAAGCCTTTAAAAGCAGCAGCTATTGATTATAAATAGACAGTATGTCAGTGAAGTGGCACTTAAGACAAGGTATATGATAGCACACCATCTAGCATTATGATCAAACCACTTTCCAGTGGAGAATGGATAAAGCATTGTATCCTAATAAATGTATAATTGTGTCAATATAAATGGAAAGGATTTCCTAGAGTAAGCCTTTCAAGAAACACAGCTGCAGGGAGAATTATCGATTCATCCATGATCTTAACAATCAGATCTCTAACAAAACCAAAGTCTTCTGTGCTTATTACTTTGAGAATTAATGGGTACAATAAGGCTCATCTTCCAGTTTTCAGTCACAATGTAGATAACTATATACATATAACAGAGAAGGATACCACTATAAGTGGTATGATATTAAGCAGTTTTCTTTGAGCACTTGATAGATCGGCTGCGTGAAAGTAAACAGTATGTCTAGCTACAGAAATCATAGGCTGTGATAGCAAAAAAATTGAAGGAAAGGCATCTGAATACACAACATGTATTTTGCAATTTGCTTTACATTTTAGACTGAGAGTTGTTATACTTCAAAACATTGAAGATGTCTAATTTTATAGACAGAGTAATAGAAACAGATTTATGCAGGTAGCTTCTTTGCAACAGGAAATTCAGTAGCATTCTGGAAGGCACTGAAAATTCCTATGGACTGATAATTCAAAATGATGTTTGGTGGCTAAGTTGACAAACTGTACTAAAACACTTTTATCAGTTATGCACTGAGATACAGATATTCATGGATTATAAAAGAAACCCTATACTAGAGTTAGAGGACACTGGAGGTCTCAGAGATCTTGCTTTTATGTTCAATATTATTGATTGCCTCAGTGGACAACACAAAGATCCAAGCATGAAATAAACTAGTGACCTCATTTTATAACAGTGTTTCTACTTACAAGATAAATTGAACTAGCTAATGCAGATGTTCTGGCAGTACAGTAGCAAAATCACCAAGCTAATGCATGAATTTAGCAGATTTGCAGACTTCAAACATTTGGAAGAGATAGAAAATCTATTTTTATAATAGCATATATGAGATACCAGAGAAGCTCCAAATGGAGACTTTTGATATGCAATGTCATTCTTTCTTAAAGAACAACTTCACAGAACATTTTTTGCAAAAGATGGAAGACTTACCTGTAAGCCCACTTGTCTGCAAGCTGAAAAGGGATAGAGTGAATGGACTCCCCTTGTATAGGAGAGGCTGCATTGCTCTTCAATTTCCAGGCAGTGGCTCACAGGATCCCATCTTTCCCACTGTTGTATAAGTTGTTACAAGGTAGGCAGCTGCCTTGTGACATTCCACCCGCCACCCTGGATGTTACTCAGCAACCTGTTTGCCTGGGTGGTGTGTTTTTTTAAGTTTAAGCCCTGACAGAGGAAGCTGGTGTTTGGCTGGCAGCTAACTGCTAAGGTTATTGATAAGCAAGTCTGAGGCAGCATAGGTTACGCACCTGGACCCTTACATATTGTGCCAGAAAGAACTTGGTTATGCCAACTGGCTTAATAGGAAGGTTACAAAAGTGTTTAGTTGGTGTTTGCAAAATTAATGTACTGTTTTATTAGCTATGCTGGTTATTGTTTCAATAAAGGGTCACAACGACAATTTTAGTGTGGTTATTGTCTCAACTTAAGGGACAAGTTTAAAATATCCCAGGTTGATGTTTTTGCTTCATGGGTTATGTCCATGTATAGAATGACACACATTTGCAAAAACCTGTTTACTGCTATGAATATGAATACATAAAAATATCAATCTCAACTTAGTATTTCTTATTTGGATGCCACCATTCAGTCACTTGTTACAAACTCTGACACTCTTGTCACAACTAAGTATTGCCAGGCATCAAGAAGCAACTGATACATCTGCAAACTGTCTGTTACCAGAAAAACTTCAAACTTTGGTTTGCAGTATGACTTTGTGCTAAAAATGAATTAAGTGCTGCTGCTGACACTGGAGATGTTTTTTTTTTCCCCACACAGTTTAAAAAATGTGAAAATAACATTTCTGCTATAAGAATTATGCCCATTTTCGAATAAGTGCACTTTGTTTTAAAATATATATCTACATATCTACAGGGAGTGGGGTTGGCAGAAGGGCAAAGGTCTTTACCTAAAAGATACAAAGTACATGGTTTGACTTTGAGCTCTGGTTATTGGCTAGGCTTGTAATAATCTGGAGACCGATAACCTAGTATTTATATATGAACATATAAGAGTGAAGTATGTGGCCCAGGATTACTGTGGTGTGTGTGTGTGTGTGTGTGCGTGTGTGCAGAGATAAAAGTCAGTAATATTTTTTGCGCGTGCACACACACACACACACACACACACACACACACACACACACACACACACACACACACACACACACACGTTGCCCATTAACCTTCAGAGAAAAGAAAGGAATTCTATTTCACCTGCTGCATGTTTTTCAGGTGCTGAGATTAACCAGAGCACATGGACAGACACTCACACAGATAAGGAAGAGCATGCAGACTCCACTTAGCTAAGAACTCAACCAGGTCCAAATGTGTCCGTAGGATCATAGGCGATTACTAGGCTATTGAGCCGGAGGTCATTTTAAGCCTAGCCTTTCAACCCAATGTAATACCATAGACGTACTAGTCAATATCCAAGATTGCATTTCTTGATGACTGTCCATGTCCAGGAGGTTTGTGGGCATTATCCCTGGTAAGAATTTATGGTACCCTATCCACCCGTCCAGGTGCCTCTTGAACAGTTTCATAGAGGTGCTCTGTTTCACATTAATTGGTAGCCTGTTCCAAAGACGTGGTTGTCACTGAGAGATACATCTGTCCCTCCAACATGTCCTATTTAAGTAGCAGGCCATATTTAAGTCCTTGGAATGGGTGGCCCTATACTATTTGATTTACAGATATGCAGTAAGTTCATTAGGTTTGGGTCTTGGGATGCTCTGTAGGCCAGGCATAAGTCTCATCTAAGAAGTCTATATGATACAGACTATAGTGACAGGGATTTTAGTTAGTCCATGTAAGGCACATGCTTAAGGCCCTTGATCTTCTTTGTTAGAAATGTGTGAGGTATCTCTAATTTCTGTAAGTGCTTAGTCCGATACATAACTAATGGGGTGTTATACTCAATTATGGGCCAGATAAGTGCTGAGTATGGGGGGTGTAACTTCTTTTGCTGTCGAGACGATGCCTTTACTAATCAAGTGAGCTATGTGGAAAGCTTTGCTTACAGAGGTAGACGTGCAGGTTGAAGTTAAGGTCACAGTCAACCTGTAATCCCAAGTCTTGTACCACTTCAAGGGTACTTAGGGTATTGTTATTGATTTGATAGTGTGAAGGGACATTGTTTGTGCCAAAGGAAATGACAATGCATTTCTTTGCATTCAGTTTGAGACCGTGACTAATACACCAGTTGTTGGTCTGTGTGAGACTATCCTGGAGTATACTGACATCACTTGGGGATTCAATGATTGCATCTAATTTGCAGTCATCTGCAGACTTGGTTAGCCATGACCCTTTAGTTTTGACCTAAACTTCTGAGAATTATATACCAAACAGTAGAGGGACTGACACTGAACATGGGCACCCCACTGGTAACAGGACTGATGGTTGATGTGGAGTCACCCAGTTTTATAGAGTGTGTCTGGTGTGTGAGCTAGTTGGCAACCCATCCCACAATGAAGAGGTTTACATTTAGTTTAAGCTTATCAGTAATGCCTGAATGAGGGATTGTGTTGAAAGCCTTTGCCAAGTCGAGGTATGCTGTGTGCACAGATTTGCCCTCATCAGTGGCCTTGGTCACACTTTCAAAGAAATCCACCAGATTTAACAGGCAGGATCTACCTTCATGAAGCTGAATTGGATAGGATTGAGGGTTTGGAGGTCACCTATGTATTTATTTATGAGGTCCATAATGATCCATTCCATAGCCTTACAGATGAGACTGGTCAGCCGTATGGGTCTGTTGCTAGGCCACCTTTGTGGAGGAGAATAAATGTTGTTGTTCTTCATTCTACAGGAACAAAACCTGTTGTTAGGCTATGATTGAAAGGGTACTTAGTAGTGATGGAAGTTCATGTTTTATCCTGTTTAGAAGACAACCTAGGATGTCATCTGGTGTAATAGAGGCTGTGTTCTTTGCCTTGGACAGGGCTTTGAGGACCTGCTCTTCAGATATGTAAGGTGGGGGTAAGTTTGGGGGAGGGTTTGTTGCAAGTTGGTAGGGGATAATGCAGTGAAATCTTTACCAAACCTATCTGCTAGCAGGTTCTCTATTTCTCTGGGGACACTGTGCGTGATACTGTTGGCCACCAGTTCTGCACATGTTTGGGTCCTACTCTTTAGGTTACGTACATAGCTGTAAAAGGCCTCATGGTTATCCTTGGCAGTACTTGCTAGGTTTCTCTCAAAGGAACTTTTGGAGGATTTGACAAGTTGTCTTATTACCTGTTAAGGCTGAGGAGGGTGCTTTTCCATTGTTGGACGCTTGCCTTTATTTTCTTGGACAACAACTTTTTGGTTTTATTGTAGAGTTTGCTGATGCTGGAAGTCCACTATAGCAGCTTGATTTTACTTGGGGAGCTAGCTTTGATTCGATCAGGTACAGCCAAGTATATGCACTTATGCAAGTGATTGTACAGGGCTTTAGTGTAAGCTTCGGTGTAGCTACCACTTTCAGCTTGGGATGGGGCATGGAATGCATTTATACCTTCACCTGCCATGGTAATGTTTTTTAGTCTGATTTCACCCTTTGTGAGTTCTGGTGCTAGTGTCAGTTCAAAGGTGACTGATTTGTGGTCATTTTTAACTAATGAAGGTCCAACAGTTGCAGCAGTGCACCTGTTTGACATATTGGTGAGGACCAGATCTAGAATATTTTTTTCCTCTTGTCGAGGTATAGACAATTTGCTCCAAGGCATTTGAATTCACAAAGTCAAGGAACTTTCATGCTAGCTAGTTTGGGCTAGAGTAGGATTCCCAGTTAATGGAGGGATAATTGAAATCCCCCATAACTAGTGTGCTCAGTAAAATTTGGATTGTCTTCAGTTTGGTTAAGTAGTCTTCTGGGTGCCATGACACATGGAGGGGGATTTATAACTGGCTAGGACTTGAATGGGGGTCTTACACACCTTAACCTGGACCTGGAGTAACTCCATGGAGTTGTCCACTCTAACTAGATGTAAGGTGAATTTATCTCTAATATAGACTGAAACACCACCTCCTTTGGTTTTTATACATTCATTTTGCAGTGTAAAGGTGTGGAAGGTATTGTAGCATTGCAGGGCCAGGATACTCTCTGAGGCCTTAAACTAGGTTTCTGTGACTGCACAGACATCTATATCTTCTAGTGATAGAAGTGCTTCCAGGAGTGCAGTTTTTGGTTTAAGCTCCCAGTATTTAGCAGCAAGACCCTTATTTTGTTCTGATTGGTTAGTTTTATGTTGGTAATGTTGTTTTCGAGACGTTGCTTAAAAAAGGTACTATGGGAGAGGCAAGAGTCTTTGCTAGCAGCCAAAAGCCTAGGGGTGCCAGGTGCAAACCGTCTCTGGCAAAACAGCAAGGTTTGTCAATCATGGCTTCCCAGGAAGACCGGAACTGGATCCCTTTGGAATGACACCAAAAACTAAGCCAATTATTGAAATCAATCATTTTTTTTATTTATACTGTGGCATCATTCTAGGTGAGGGTAGTTTGCTGCTCAAGGCTAGGGACATACCTGCCTGGGACACATACTCAGAGAATTCAACCATGTCTCACTTCATATAGTCCTTTGAGGTACATTTCAGGTCATTCACACCAACATGAACTATGACAGAGTCATAACGGTACTTGTTGCTGGGAGACCTGAGTGCATGCTTGATTTGGTGAATCCTGGCACCAGACAGACAGCTGACCATGACTTTCTCCTTGTCGAACATAATGAGTGGGACATCCTTGTGTCACACTATTGAGTCTCCAATGACAAGAAAATTTGTTTTTTGAGTGTTATTCCTTACAGGCTTGGTGAGTGAGTCACTGGTATTGCTATGTGTCATGGATGCTGTGGAGACTGTGTTAGCTGTAGCAGACGTGTTGTGGAGGTCTGTGGTGTTTGGGTAAGTTTTTTGAAAGAACCTATGCATATGTGAATTTACATGTTTTTGTTGCGTACTATGTGTATGATTAGTGGTATGTGTATGAGTATTGGTATTGTGTGAATATGGAGTGCTGGGTGAGTTGACAACATTCTCTGTGTTACTGCTTTGAGTGAGGCAGAGCTTGGATTCTAGATTATTGGTGTAAATACAGCTCTTGCACTCTGTATTAGACTGTGTTATTAGGAGAGGATTGTCTGTGTACATGAGGCAATTTTTACACTGCCTCAAGAGACCCAAGTCAACAAGGTTGGCATGAGAAACAAGGGTAGTCCAACTGTCCATAATGCTAGATTGAAGACTGTTGTCACTAGGGGTGGCTTTTCAGAAATGATCATGAAGGAGCTTGGCAAATGGATATATCTGCCTGGGTTTTAAGGGAAAATTCTCTTAAATAAATAAAATATGATATTCTCTAATTTTATGACCTACTAGTGTGAACTTAATGGCTAATTTAACTGCCTGGCTTTGGTGGACAATTGCGTGGTATTGAGTGGTGCTGCACAACGTGCAAACAACAGAAACCTGCTCATATGCAGGGCTTAAATACCAGAAGCTAAAACTTGAAAGAAAAATCTAACAAAATTCAAAAGGACCAATGAGGATGCTTATTCCAAGCCCTAGACCAGCTTCCTTTTACCTGTTAGGTGTTACTCAAACACAATTCTCTCACAAAAGTGCAGATAGGTCCTGTTCAATCCAATATGGCATGGAAAACATGCTCAGAACAAACAACACACTACAAACAGTTCCAGAAGTAGCAGGCCTGGATCTGGACTATGCTACAGCTACTAGCTACCACGGTTTCAGTGGGAAACACTAGAGAATATTTAACACAGCAGAAAAATAGCAGTGAGACACTGAAAAAAAGTTTAAATCAGCAGAAAATCAGTTAGGATGCTATATAGAATTATTTAAATAGTTAAGAGATCAGTTAATTAAGTACTTCTTGGTGGGAAAACCAGAGCAGGCAGAACAGATAGCTTAAAAACAGTGAAAAATATACCAGCAAGTACTTAAACAGTGGAAATAACAAAAAAGTTGCTATAATAACAATACAATTTGATTTTACAGTCACAGTATAGCAGGCAGTTGCAGCACAACAGTGTAGTTTAGTACACAGTAAATAAATATAATATAAAAGTAGGCAGCAGGCAATAAAATGCAGTAAATAGTATAAATTAGCAAAAAAAAAAAAAAAAAAAGAACAGACAACTTATGGTTTTTGGAAGGTCAGAAGACTCTAGTTGTCTAGTATCTCAGCTCAGAGTTGTGGCTGGTAGCCCATCTCAGTTCAGCTTGGTGCAAACAAGCAGAAACCTACTCAGATGCAGGTTCTAAATACCAGAAGCTAAAACTTGAAAAAAAAAAAACTCTAACAAAATTCAAAAGGACCAATGAAGATGCTTAAGCTCTAGACCATAAAGACTTAAAAAGAAAAAAAGTAAAAAGTGATAGACATTCAGAAGCCATATACCAGAAAAAACTGATGTCCTTAAGGGGTCATTTGCATATATCCCATGGACCTCTGTTACAGGAGGTCTAAGCTTTATCACACAATGAAAACTCTAGCCTGGTTAGTTTTTTTTTGTAGTTTTTCCTAATTTGTGAGGAAAGATAATATAAGGGACCTGCGCTACAGACTATACAATCTGGATGCCAGACTGAGAATGATGAGAATAGTGCTTTTCACTCAAAACTTTTATGTAACCCTCCTGCTATTCGAGATGGAACTGAATGGACTCTAAATGTTCTATGTGCTGAAAATGTAGAAAGTGCAAATCAGTAGGAACAGATGTTAGTGAAGGGTGTGACAAGAAATATCTTTTAAAACATGCTTTTAGTGGGAAATCTGACAAGACAAATCAAAAAATGGGACTTCTCTATAGAAACAAACAAATTTGTAGCCGCTAACTCCATATCCTATCTGGCACAGGCTTTCTTCCTACCCTGTCTTTCATATGCCTCACTGATACTCACATTTCTACAATCTACCTTAACAACCAATCTAGCACAGACTTATAAGAACATAGCTCGTTTTGCCAGCACTCAGACATACACATCTCACCACTGCCTCGCTTAAAAACAACTCCAATGGCGTGAGTTCCCCCAACTTCTTCTTCTTTCCCAACTACAGTTCACTCATGCCTTATTAAACAAATCCTCAGTCTGTCCATCTCTCTCCTCTCTTTTATCCCTCTACACCTGTCTCGTACTCTATGCAACTCAGAGCAACACCTTCTTAATATCTATAAAACAAACAAAAACATTGGCAAACTACTATATAAAAGCACAGTGTCTCAAGCCTAGAACAATCTCCCACCAAATATTCATAACATCAAATGTACAATCTGATTCAGAATTGAACTTAAAAACTAACTTCTTAATACTAGTGCCTGCCCATGCCAAGACCCTACTTAATCCCACCCCCTTCTTCTATACCTCTCCCTTCTTAAACTCTCTCAACCTTCTGTTATCCATACTCTTGTTAACAGCAACAATAGCTTCCAATCACTACTAATCCAGATATGATATTCTCTAATTTTATGACCTATTAGTGTGAACTTAATGGCTAATTTTTTTTTTATTATTTTTTCTCTCTCTTTCTCTAATAATCTCATATCCTGCTCACTCAACATTTGTTTTTTTTTTCTTCTTTTTTATTCTATCTCTGTACATACTTTTCATGGAACTTCTGTTATTGTAAATACGTGCAACAATATTAACCATTTAAGTTTACTTGCTTTATGAATGTATTATACAATTATGTAATTTTCTTGTTTTTTGAATTTATCCATGTTTACTTGTCATTGTTTTTTTTAATTTATGCATGTTTAATTGCCACTGTAATTATCTGGAGCTTTTCTTCTCAGGTCTCCACTGAAAACGGGCCATTGGCTCAGCTGGGCCAACCTGGTTAACAAATGAGAAATAAATAAATATAGAAAGACTTAACAACATATTTAATGTTAGTTGTTGAGACAGAAATTGAAATAGGAACAAAAGAACAAAATAGAAATGGAAATAAACATTGTGTTATAATAGTGTTGCTTTCTAACAAGTCTGTTTTTGTTTAGTTTTGTCACTGCCCTTTGTATATTTCAGTTAAAATTAATTTGCTTAAATATTTGCTGAAGTGTGCTCTGTGGTGGTTCAAATATACACTCACATACATAATATATATATATATATATATATATATATATATATATATATATATATATATATATATAAATGTGTATGCTGAATAGATGAAAGTGTGGTCAGAAGATAATTTAAAATAAAAGGGCAGCATACTCAAAGAATGCAAGCAGTAAGCAGAAGAAGGATAAGAGGCAGTTAAGGGAAATAAGAAACAATTAAGAGAGCATTTTAGAAATATTATATATATTAGACATATTACATCTAATAAATTATGATCACTTTTGAAAGCATAATGGAGAAGTGAAGAAGAGAGGAATAGTTGAATTATATAAGGTGCCCATAGACATCGGAAGGTGAGAGACATATTAGGCCAGGTAGTTTAGGGAACATAAACACTGAATATCAGAGGCATAAGAATGAGAAGGCAAGTTTACAAGTAGGATAGCTAGAGAGACTGTGGGTGGGGAGGGATTTCAATTGAGTATCTCTAGCACAAGAAACAGTAGTAGGCTACGAGTGTCATAGTTCAGATACCTAGGGGAACTACTGATAGCTGAATCTTTAGTTGTTTAAGAAGGTAGTAGGTGACATAGAAAACTGAGTAGGAGAGAAGGAACAGCCCAGATGTAGTGTGGAGTTAATCTGCCGTACTGTGGGGATAGGTTCATAGGTTCATAGATCAATACTAGGCTAACTGCCCTTGCGAGCCATTTTAAGCCTAGCCAATTATACCTTGGGAGACTTGAACCCTGCACCTTGTGTTTGTAAGGCAAACACCTTAACCATTAGGCCACCCTCCCAACCCCTAAAAGTAGCACCCTCTGCAAGGCTCAAACCCAGAACCCTATACACTATAGCCATAGTAGTTAACCACTAAGCCACCACAGAAAAATAAATAATCAGCCCTGCCAAGTCTCGAACACACAACCCTATACATTACAGTGAGAGAAATGTACCACTACACCATTTGAGCTTGCAGTCTCTAGGGGTGCACACTGTTTGGAGGGATTTTATTGGGCAATTCAGTCCCACCCAAGAGTCTGGGAGACCTCACTTTAGAAATTTAGCAGGTATGTACAAAGTGAGTTAAGGAAGGGAGTAGGAAAGGGGAGGATAACTTGGAAAGTCAGAGAAATTAGCAGACCTATTAAGAAGTTAAGGCTAAGTAAATGTACATGTGAAAAAGTGGATGAGGTGATGTTACAAAAGTTAAAACTGAATGCTAAAAACAAGTTATAGATGAAAGTCTTTTTTAGGAAACTGAGCACCCTGTATAAAAAGGAAGAGAAAGGGACAGAGTCGTCTAATTGGAATCAGGAATCATACAACATTCAAGGCTACTACATCTTGCAGCTATTATGCCTCATCAGATCCCACCCTTGATTGTACCACCCATGCCAAGTAGGGCTAGTCCAGTCAAACCCAGGGTGAATTTGTGAATACCTATCCAATTATCCAGGTACTGTTTGAAAGAAGTTAGTGCATCACACTGCTTTATCTACAGGGGGAGTCTGCTCTGTAGGTGAGAGAAATGTTGAGTAATGAATTGGTCTCTCCATCTCATTTAATTGATTTGCTTAGGAAGGTTTAGATCCCTTGCTCTGATATCTGTGGGACTGCTTGATTTGTGAAAGTACAAGAGATCTTAGACTGTTGGGTCCCTAATTACTCAGAATAGAAGGTATAAATATCCTCTGAGCAGCCTTTAAAACATAAAAAGATGAACAGTGCTTTTAGTCTTTTCTATGGATTTATGCTCATGATCCTGTTTGTTAGGAACCTTTGGGGCCTTACTGTTTGTTATGTCTGGTGAGGTACATTCTAAAGTGAGCATTATATTCAGTAATTGGTCTGATCAGTGCTGAATACTAGAAGACAATAACAGTTTTACATCTGGATGGAGTTGCCTTGGGAATCAGCTCTGCCAAGTGGAAGGATTTCCTGGCAACTGTCGCTATGTGGTGATCAAAAGACAGGAAATTGTCAGCCAAGGTTCTCAGGTCTCTAACAATACTTCATTTTGGAGTGGGGTACATACCTCTCAACCTCTTAGAACAAGAAATATGGGTAAAGTCATAAATAATGGGGGGCAAATGCCCAAAAATAGGGACAATTTCTAAATATTGCTCTTACAAACCTAGAAAGTTGATAGAATAACAGGTTTTGTGTTAGCAGGAATGTTCTGAAGGGTATAACGTCTGAAACTCAAATGCCTGCCGTTATTTTTTAACTTCAGTCTTTAATGACTTGCCAAGGGTTTGCCAGAAAAAAAATCACAGTTTTATGAAAAACAAATGTAAAATATGAGGTAAAAGTGTGGACATTATGTGAAAATCTGTACAGTTGAGAGGTATGGTGAGGTACTGTCAATGCTATATTCTGGGGAATGGTCTGTCTGCTAAATATGATAATGTTACATTTTTAAGCATTCATTTAAGCATATTTTCAGTGCACCAGACATTTATAAGTGTAAGTTTTTGATGAAGGGATTCTGGTTCAGAGGGTGATCTGACAATGACTACCAGTTTTAAGTCATTCACATACTTGGTTAGCCATAGGTCTTGTTTTTAAGAGAAGTAAATTTAAATTAAAAGCAGTCTCAACACTGAAACCTGTGGGACACTGCTGATCAACTTAATACATTTCCGATGCTGCCTCTGCTACCCTCACTGAGTGGGTTCTGGCTTTTAATCAGTTACCTGTCCATCTTACCAGACAGGTGTCTATTTGTAATGCATTTCCCTTATTAATTATGCTAGCATGAAGGATGATGTCAAATGCTTGTGCCAAATTATGATAGGCTGTGTGTACAATATGCTTGTGTTTACCTTTTCAAAGACATTTACCAAATCATCAGGAAGGATCTTTCTTATACACAACCAAATTGCTGTGGATTAAGAATGATGAGCTATGTTAATTAAGTCTGTTATAATATGTTTCATGGCCTTACAAATGAGATTCACTAGTCTGATGGGCCTGCAGCTTCTGGAGTTGGTAGTAGGGCCACCTTTATGGAGTGAAATCACTAGTGGCATATGCAATTCTTCCAGGACTGATCCTGTATCTCAGTTTAAATAACTTATGCTGTTCTGTCAGGGCACATTTAGTGCAATTTAATAAAAACAGCCAACTATGTTATCTGGTCTCATGGAAGAAGTGTTTTAGCCATGGACAGCATTTTCAGTACTTGCTCTTTAGTGATTATAGTCAGTTTGAGAGATAGTAGCATCATAGAACTTTGGATAGTCATCTCAGGAATGAAATTTGCACTAAATTTATTTGCTAGTATGTTGGCAATATCCACAGGTCTAAGTAGATTTTGTCATTTAGTATGACTTCTGTACAATGTTCAGTGTTGCTTCTCAGCTTTTTAGCATAATTAATGAAGGATTAGTAATTGTCTTTGGCTTTAGATTCCAATATTAGCTCACGGGCTGTCTTACTAGGCGTAATAGACTTTTTTTAAAACTTCTTAGCCAAATTCCTAATATTTTGATTGATTTGGAGGTCTTTTTAACTGTTGCTTTCTTGAATGAGTTTTTGTTCCTTTTATTGTAGATTTTATGCTGGTGGACCACCAGGGTGGTTTGTTTTTAAATTTCCCATTGTATTTGGATCTAGACAGGACTACGAATTCTATACATTTATCTATGTGGGTATAAAATTCCTTTGAAAATCCATCAGCTGAGGCAGTATCTGGGGATATTGTTATAAGTGAATTTTGAGGCTTCATCATTGAATTTGAGATTTGGTTACTTACAGTCTTTGAATTGCACTATATTGGCTTCAGAGTTTTTAAATAGTCTGATGGAAATGTTACTAGATTATGGTCTGACTTAATCAGAGAGGGAGTCACTAGCTGAATTATAAATGATGTCCTTATATTTATAAGCACCATTTCAAGAATATTGTGTCCTCTAGTTGGGCTTGTAACAATCTGGTCCATTGAGAGTTTATTTATTAAACCTAAAACTTCTGTGCATATCTTAGGTTGGAGGTGTAGGTACTTCAATCAATTGATGAGTAGTTACAACCTTCCAGAATGACGAAGGTCTTATTTATGGTGAGTTCACTCATGATATTTAGAGACTTCACATGATCTTTTGAGGTCATAGAGTGTATCCTGTAACAGGCGATAAACTGATAATTGATATAATTTAGTGTGATTTGGGGGTTTGATAAGTTCCACTTGTGGATCTCTGGGAATCTGTATAAAGGAGATGTGGTCTCTGGAATATATGGATATACCACCACAGTTGCTACTGAGTCTGAAGGCATGGTAGCTGCTAAGTCTAAGTATCGATAGTGAATTGCTATCTGGGCATTTAAACCATGTTTCAGACAATGCACATATATGGAAACTTTCTAAATGCAAGAGTGCCTCAAGATATGACAACTTGTTTAGGTTTCTGGTACTGAGCAGAGCCACTTTAATTTGATCCTGTTTTGATACTGATACATTTGCTATGTTTAAATGTTCATTAACTGAACTTTGCTTTAAAAGGCACTATCGGGGGCAGAAAGAGATTCAGCCAGTACGTGGATGCCATTGAACAAGAGATGCAAACCATTCCCTGCAAAGCCAGTACGATTGCCAGGCATCTTGTTCCATGCTGACACATACTTGATTCCCTTAAAAAAGCTAACAATTATTAAGCCAGTTGTTGAAGCCAAACATCTTTTTCTTTGACCTTAAACATCATCTGTGAAGAAGGGGGGATTCTGAGAAGTATTAGGTTCTTGCACAGGGAGCTCAGACATGTCTCTCTGCATCTCACTCAGGGTCCCCCCACATGTACAACTGCCACATCATAGTCATATTTGTGCATCGATATGCTCCTGAGGGCCCTTGTGATGTCTGAGGTCCTGTTACTTGAAAGACAACTCACTTTTGTCCTGTCTCTGTTCATCCTAATGAGTGGGAATCTATTCATCTCACTATGGAGTCACAAAACATTAAAACATTTGTTTTTGTGGAGTGGTCTGCCATAGTGGAATTGAAATCCTTTGTCTCGTGGTGACTCTTAGTTAAAGTTAAGATATTATACAATATGATGCTAGATTTTTGCTGTGCCTTAATACTATCACAGCATCCATATCTGGCATTATACTATTTGTCGGGTCCCTATCAAATGATAGAAAGCTCATTTGATAGAAACTCATTTCACTGACACCATAAGATAGAAAGCTCAAAACAGTGAAAACTCATTTGACTGAAACTCAAAACACTGAAAATGCTATATGCCCTTTTCCCCATGGTAGTGTAATCCTGAAGTTAGTAAATATAGTTAGGAGGGTGTGGGGGGCACAGCCCCCACAATGGGGGATGTGGGGGGCATAGCCCCCCACATAGTTTATGTAAAATTGTTTTATCCAAACAGTTATTCATTGTAGTTATTAGTATCCATATGTAGGGTTTAAAATGTATGACGTATGTGGGGGGGGGCTACACCCCCCACACTCCCCGTTGTGGGGGGGCTGTGCCCCCCACACCCCCCTAACTATATATACTAACTCCAGGATTGCACTACCGTGGGAAAAAGGGCATATAGCATTTTCAGTATTTTGAGTTTTAGTCAAATGAGTTTTCAGTGTTTTGAGCTTTCTATGTTTTGGTTTCAGAAAAATGATTTTCCATCAAATGAGTTTTCTAACATTTGATAGGGACCCTATTTGTCAGGGTTGGGTACACATGTGGGGTCTTAGTGTAATATTCACAGTCTGTGTTATTTTAAAAGTGAGGCCTCCATATGTCTTAAATATGTAAACACTCACAAAGTTAGTTGTGCTTATCAAGAGGTAATTTATGTGAACCACTCACAAAGTTTGTTGTGTTTAGTAAGAAATCATTATCTGTGCTGTAAGGCAGTTGCTACACTAATGCTATGAGGACAGCAATAGACTTACCTTCCATTTTGTCCAGTGTGAAGTAAAATTGATCTGTTTTACAGAGGCTTAAATAAGACAGACATCTATAGTTATGTATGAATATTTATTTAGGTAAATAAGTAATTTGGGTTTAAATGTGACTGGGATAAGTACAGCTTGAGAACCTTGCATAGTATTAGTGTCTAGCTTACTTGTAGCAGCTGTGAGCTAGCATGCACCATGTAACCACTTTTAATGTGCTAAGTGCTCACATCTGCATATTATGCAGCTATCTGCATCGTGATGCACTGTTTAATAGGCAAGAGCCTATATAGTGATAGGATTTGGGTGAGTTGGTTATATCAGGAAGAGTTACAAATGAACGTGCCTGTGTCTATGAACTGCACATTTCAACCCTGATGCCCAAAGCACAGCTCCGCGTAATATAAAATTAACAAGGAAATTAAATAGACAATCAAAAATAGCTACAGTTTTAAACAGTGATGTTTATCTCCCCCAGAATTGCAACAATTACCGTCCTTCACTAAGATAGCTCCTACAAGCTATAGATGATCCATATCTAGCAAAAACGGATTGTTTGTTGCAACCTTGACAAGTGACTAAAATGCAGCAAATAAATTCAGCAACACTGATTAATTCACATGACAGCATAGAATCCACTTGAAATACAGAACAAACTGTAAAATGATATTCATTAATAGCTGTAATTTCAAATTCAGAGGAAACATAGTAAGAATGCAGAAAAACTACAAAAACACACATAAAACTGATTTAAATAATTAGGCACAATACAGAAACACTTGAAATGCATTCAAACTTCAAAACAACTTCATTTAGTAAGTGTAACTCACATTTAGAGAAAACACAGTTGCAAAGACATAAAAAATGACAGAAATCTCTCAAAACCTGATTTAAATAGCTAGGTGACTTTAAGTGCATTAAATAAATGTACTTTTCTGTTTAATAAATGCAAACTTTAGTGAAAATGCCACTTTGTACAGAGTTCAGAATAAGTGGGTAGGAAGTAAACTTTCATAAAGGGGAGGAGTGAAAGGAAGAAAAATAATTATATGCTGTGAATTTGATTTGGTCTTAATATTGATGAAGGGGAAATTCTTACAGATTTTGTAGAGGAATTAGTTAAGGTAATAAGGAAGGGTGCAGTATTCTGGTAAGGAAGGGGACTTTGTGCTACAGCCTGAAGCTGCTTAAGGGAGAAGAACGCCACTTCAGTTGTCAGAGGGGACTGAGAAGAGCAAAGAAGTTGAGTTTGATTGATATGTGATGAGAGAAGTGAGAAGACAAAGTGAGCTTTCTTAGTAAAATGTTAAGTGTAGACATGGGAGTAGACTAAACATGACTTTACCACATAGTATGACAACTATGGAGTAAGAACAGGCAGAAATTTTGGAAGGGGGCATTTTGCGTCTTGCTCTGGTGAAGATAAGCTAGATGACGATATAGGTGATGGGACTGAGACCGAATATAGACAATTGGAGATGAAATGATAAGATGGTTAAAAATGTGGGTAAACAAGAAATGGAAGAGAACAAGTGAGAAATAAGTGGTGTTGAAGGAGAAACATAAGATGGTATAAATGTTCTATAAAGAGGTAGAATTGTGGAATATTCTAGGTACAAAATAAGGTAGAGATAATATTGTGCCGCATGGGAAAATAATTAAGTTGGATTCTGCAGAAAGTGAGGTTACAGGTGAGAAAAATGTAGTGGAAGGTCAGATGGGAAGAATCAAGCAACCATAAAGAACTAAATGAATAATTCAAGTATGTTGAAAAGCAAACTGAGAGAAAAAACTGAAGGTATAGGAAAAGGGGTTGAACAATAACAACTGGGAAGGGGAGGTGATGATGATGAGAGAGTGGATCTGTGTGACAAAACTGTGATAGGGGATGTGGCAGCTACCAAATATATAAATGGGGATATAAGAGGTTTTGCTGTAGGAATTGTCTTGGTGGAGACATTTAACAATATCTTTACTATGGAGAAATCAGTCAGCAAAAGATGAGATTGTAGTGGTGATTCCAAAGGGAAAATGAGTGCTAAAATATGGGGAACTTTAGAGAAATATCATTAACAATGTCAGTGTAGAATTTCAATCAAGATTCCTATCAGAAAATTTGTAGATTATGTTGACAAAAAAGATATGGAGATGGTGCAGGTAGGCTTACTGGATCAGCAGACTATTAGAGATGTTACTAACTTTGCAGGGTGTGATTGATGGGAAGAAGTTGGCTATTTTTCCCTATAAAAGGCCAATATTATATCATTTGAAAAAAAAACACTCCTAGATTATAAGTGATCAAGACACAGTTCTAAAATGAAACATGCAGTATTTAAATAATCATTTTGCAGAGTGCCAACCTCTTTTGCACTTCCATGTGGGGACAAACAGCCACCACCCCATAAAGTATATGTACTAACTCCAGGCTCACAAAACAGTGAGTAAAAGCAACACTCCTCACTAAAGTGCATAGCAATCTCACAGAAGTAGCATTCTTGCACAAGTTAAGGACCTTGTATTCAAACAGTGATAAACTCTAACTTTAATCAGTTGTGTTCAGGCAGTTACCACATAGCCAGCTAGTTTCCCATCAGCTGTATGGAAACTAGAGGGCAATCTGGCATAGTTCTTTTTTATGTACAGAAGGCATATGATATGTTAGCTTGGAAGGTCTGCTTTCAGACACTGCGTGAGGTATAAAAGGAATACCTTTTAAAGGAGTAAAGACAATGTATAAGGAATCATGGATAGGCATAGCTGTAAATGCAGGGATATTCCCTAAAGAAACTTCACTTGCTTGAACTCCAAGTCCTCCTGCCACAGCTTCATCTGACCCACTCTATCCTTCACCATCCCCTTGTTTGACCATCTCTGACTAATCTTATCTCCCCTTATATCCCTAAGCGCAACCTAAGTAGCTCTGACCAACTCCTATTGTGTATCTTCAAATCTAACAAATCCATTGGTAAGGTACTCTGCCTGGAACAAACTTCCTCTACATTTATGCACAATTGATAATACCCACAGCTTTAAAATAGCATTAAAGGAATACCTGCATACCTCTTGGATTTGATCCTGCAATGACCCCACGTGAACATTTCCCCCTTGCCTCTCTCTCTTCCCTTCTTTTCTATCTCTGCTATGTACCTAACTCAAATTTCTAATCAATCTTCAGTCACCACCAACTCCCCTCCTATCAATCTCCTCCTCAGCTTCTCCTCCAGTTCCTGTCTCCCCTGAATGTATTACAGTACAACTGTCTTGCTGAATTCCCTTTTGTCACAAACTGTTTTAAATTTTTGACTTGCATATTTCGTGTAAAATGTTCCTATGTTTTACTTATAGGTTCTTCTCTTTGTTTTATGTATTTATCAGTTGCTTTGTATAAAGATCAATCATACTTTTCCTTTAATTTTTGTAATGGAGCTTTTCTCCTTGGGTCTTTGCTGAAAAAGGGCATGTTGCCCAGTCAGACTAACTTGGTTAACAAATGTCAAATAAATACATAAATGAATAAATAAATAAATATTATCATCTGCTTTAGTTGGACACAGGACCGGGCAATGGTGTCTACTTCTGCATTGTGTTTCTGATGGCAATGATGAAGCTGTCACAGAGACTATGGGCATACCCAAAGGGACAGAGAAAGCTTTGTATATAACACCAGGGTCTATATTACCAATTCGGATGAACTAAAACATGAATACCATTTCATCGACACATATGTGTCAAACGCACAGGTAAGCGAATGGCCACATCTCTGATTTTTTTTACTAGGGAAAAAAAATCAGTAGGCCAACTACACATGACACACCAGTACAAACATTATAAAGTGGGGGGGGGTTTGCTCCCACACCCCTTAACTAAATATACTAACTCCGAGATCTCAGTACAGTGGAGAAAAGGGCAAATTCATAACAATGGCCAATGATGTGGCCATTCCCTTACCTGTGCGTTCAACACATATGTGCCAATGAAACAGTATTCATATAACAATTCATTCAAGTTGGTAATATAGACCCTACCACCATGCTCCCCTGGTATCATAGAAATTTTAAATGAGTTTGGAAGAGTATCAGCACTACATTTCTATTGGAAAGTTACTATTAGTTATAATATAGAATGCAAGGACAGATATAATTTAGGGGTACTTTGTTTTGGTGGGAGAAGTACCCAGGGGTTAAACTGTACCCCATCATAAAAATAGTAAAGGAGTAGCATGTGGGGAAACTGGGCAAGAACGTACCAGATATGATGAATCAGTGACTGAGAAGGAATGAATACAATTAGTCAGAATCAGAATTTCCCAAATGATTTTATAAACATTAAGGCATATTATTATTAGTCCTCAGGAAAAAAGTGTTGAAAGTGTTACAATATGGTTGTTTGAGGACTAGGGGAGGAAAGAAACAAAGAGAAACTTACAGCTAGCAAGAAGCTATGGGGAGCTAGGTGGTGCTGGATTCCAGAAGGTATGCAGTGATTATCAGTATGCTATAATGACTGAGAGGCAAAGGAGATGACCATTTGAGACACAGATAACTGTATGATGATGGTGTGTGTGTGTGTGTGTGTGTGTGTGTGTGTGTGTGTGTGTGTGTGTGTGTGTGTGTGTTTTGGGTAGCTACTTTCAAAGAAATGCAAAGACCATAAACAGTGATGGGTGGGCTAGGGCAAAGCACTAGATACATAATATAGGTTGAATGAGGAGATAAAGGCATAGGGAAGAAAATATTAAAATGTGAAGACAAAAGTTCTTTGTACGCAATGGACATAAGTGATGCAGGAGCAACTAGGCACCTGCTGATTTTACAGACTATATTAGAAAATATGGTATTAATGGAGTAATCAGTTCTTTATTCTGCAATTAGTAGTATTATATGGAGAAAGTAGAGGATGCAAAGGAAAAGAAACACATTAAAAGTGTAGTAGAGAGACAATGTGATGTGGTCTCTGAAAGAGAAATTTGAAGATGAGTGATATATAGCAATCAGTGAGAAAAGGAGACTAGTAAGGTTAAAATAATATTAAAAGACAGCTAGAAAGCAACTAATATCTGGGAGGTGGAAAGGGTTTTGGAGGAAGGATGTGAGATAATCATGATCAACCCCCGTTTTCCCATTTTTCTACATGGGGTCAGGGCAGATTGTCAACTGTCACCATCTTTATATTCAATGCCACTCTCTTACCTTTTTCAACATTCATGGCAGACTGTCACAGTCCTTCTCTCACACAATCCATCCACCTGTTTGCTGGATGCTGTTGTTTCCTTTTGCCTTCTTCCTGTCTGTCCAAAATCATCTACACAAGATTGTCATCTACTTTTCTGCACATGTGCCTAAACCTCTGTACTCTGTTCTCTTTGATATTTTCTGCAATTGGAGCTTATAGGTTCATAGGTTTGTACTAGGCTATCGGCCCTAGGGCCTATACAAGCCTAGCCATAACAATTCCCTGGATATTTCTTCCTACATTATTTACTTCCCTGGACTCCTGTCTAGCAGGGTGACTGACATGATCCCTGGGGTGAATTTCCTATGCTCCCATCCAATCATTAAGGTTCCTTTTGAAGAGGGCCAAGGAGGCACTCTGCTTGACATGTATTGGCAGTCTATTCCAGAGTATGGGGAGTCTCTGGGTCAGGAACCTATCCCTCCAGCAGGTTTTGTTCATTGTGATGATAAGGTTTAGATCCCTGGAGCGTGTGGCTCTGAGGGATTGGGATTTCTTTAAGAGGAGCATGTCCAACAGCTCAGGGTTTGACATGGCCTTGTATGTTAAGCTGAGATCTTAAGTCCTCATTTCTGTCCCACAGTGTGGATCCACCACCAATCTCAGGCACTTCATCCCCATCACCTCTAGCTTCCTCCACTGCTCTGCCTTTACTGTCCAGGTTTCTGGACCATACAGAAGAAATGGTCACACCACAGTTTTGTACACATTACTTTTCAGCATCTTTGGCATTCTTCTGTCATACACTACACATGACATTGTCTGCCATTTGGCTGCAGCCCCTCTGATTCTAGCTTTGACCTCCTCAATCAGACTTCCCTTCTCCTCAATCACCCCTCCCAGATACTTGAAGCTGTTAACCTGTTCCACTATTTTCCCTTCTATCTCAATTCTCAGTTTCTTCTGATTTCTCTCATTTGCTGCCATTACAACTGATGACTGATTAGAGATGGGTGGAAGAAAATGGAATATAGGACTACTACGCAGTCAACATAGGTGGTCTACAATGACAGTGAAAATAACGCCAGAGGACTGTGTTATAAAGCAGAGTGTTGGAGATATTGATAGTTTACAGATGTGGCAGTACCGTCTGCAGGTTTGAGGATTATGGAGGTTTATGAGAAAGTTATGGAAGATATCCTAGGAAGATCAGTATGCAGCTGGAGGTTTTGCATTTTTATAGTAGAATTGGAAGCTGGTCAATCAAGGATAAGATGCAGATCTTGCGGGTGGTTGCAAAAAAATGATAAACATTGAATGAAGAGAAAAAATAAGACAGTTACAAATTTGTAGGATGGGTAAAGAAAGCTGCAAAATGTAGAAAAACTAGATGAGAAGAGATGTCAAAGTGAGAAATTGTGATGAATGGTGTTGGAGAAGGGGAGGGGAACTACAAAATGCAAATGGACAGAGAAAGTATAATTATGGGATGAAAAGATGGGAGGGACTGGGGAAAGAAGTAGGGAGTAGGTAAAGTTAAGGGTGGCATGAAGCACTAAGGACATATAACATTACTGCAAAGACCAGAGAAAATTAAAACATATTATTATAGAAGTAAAACATTTTACAAGGTGATAGTTTTACCAGAGTACTGAATGGAGTTTTCATTTGCCCATTGAAGGAAAATGAGAATAATTGCCAAAACTATCCATTTTATTGTCTATGCTTTGTCTAGTCATGTAAGAGCCAAAATACATCCCTGGTACACTAATAGCCCAAGCCCTAGATAACACAACAAAAAATATATATTGGTACACACCCACCTGACAGAGTAGTATTGGTATCAAAAACAGGAGCCACCAAATCAGTTTCCTCTATTCTCATCTGCCTAATCCATTCTCACTTCTTGCAGCCCAAGTCTGACCTTAAATCCAAAATAATTTTGTACATGTCTTGTGGGCACAGTTTAAAATACATACCACATGCTACCACCCTAACAAGTTAAGTGAGACATAGAAAGCAGAAGCATTCTTTAGCTAAAATGCCACAATGCAATTCTCCCTCAGTGTATTATTGAAAAATTATTGAAAAAAGGAAAATTAACATTGCCATTCTTGATTTTCCCATCAATATATCCCTGCCCCCAGCTCAAATAAAATGTAATTCTTAGAAGGAGCACAGGGCTATTTTTTGTAACTTAAGCATTTAACAATGGAATAAGAATTCCAACTTTAAACAGAAGCTGAGAAAGAAAATGCACAAGAGTCTGGTGATAACTTGCTATATCCCTTCCCTACTTTCCAGAGCCAATTAATAACTGAAGATAATTGTACAGTCACATACAGGGTTAAAAACAGAATAATTTATTTTGTTTTGTGATTATGTGGTTATCCACGATGGCTGTGTGAAAGGACCTTTCTTGCCACTTTCTCACTACAAGGATATGTTGATGGTTTCTATATTAGACTAGCTGAGGAATTGGCCAACTAGACTGATGATGTATGTGTGACGTTTGTGTGTACGTGTGTATTCACTGGTAATGAGTGTATATATGTTTGTGTGCTTGTCTGTGTGTTATAGTGAGTGAATAGGGTAGATGCCTCCTATATTTAGTAAATAATCTTATGGAGTGGTGTGAGAGGGTGACCTGGGATCAGTGATGGGAAGATTTATTTTATCAGCAAAATCCAGCAGTGTAACATCACATGAGAACAAAAACAGGTGTGCACATACAAAGGGTGTAACCCAACAACAGGCATGAAGGATCCTAGCTGAAAGGAAAAGACAGACTGTGTCATAGAAAGTCTGCTGAAAAGGGTATATGTAAAAGCAATACTGCTGGTAACATCAAATCACAACCTATTCAAATTCCTGAAAATATATTACAAAACATAAGCTATTCTAACTGGAGTGAGGTGTTTTTTTTTTTTTTACTGGTATCTGTAGTTTATCCAATAGCTGTGGGAATAAACAAAGTATAGAAATATACAACCTTTTATCTATCATTGGAATATGAACTTTCATAATGTATTTAAAGTTATTACCGTCTATGGCTATCTAAACAAAAATAATTTAAATTCAGACTGATGCAACTTCGGAGAGGAATTTTCAGTACATTAACAGTACTGTGCTAACATAGCACAGCAACCTAAACTGCAGTTTGGCTTAAATTATACCAATTTTTCAAATATGACAGCAACCTTGTGAAACAAATCACAAAGTACTCAGATATGCATGGCTGTACACATTTGGATATCAAACTTTCTCTTGGCTGTATGTACAACCTGCAAGCTGCTTTGATACAAAATAAAATCTTTTCCTTATTTTCAAACTTAAACACTACAGTCAATATAAAATAGTATACGAAAATGTCTGTCACTAAAAACTCACAATAAATCAAAATGTATCCTTGTGTATTTCTGTCTATTCATTATTCCTGTTATCACATTATTACTGATACCATCCCTTCCCCTTAAGGCATCATTGTTCGTGGTGGGCATTGATATGTGTTTTTAACCTCTTTTTCACATCATTTGGTCAATTATGCTCATACATGATAAAAGGAGTTCTCCATTGATTAATATTCTGTCATGTATGCAAATTTAATATAATGTACTGAGAAAGATAAGCTTCTAGATGTGGCTTGGTGTATAAGGGCACCTATGACAGCAGAGCTGAATGTCATGTCCCTGAGTGGGACACAGGTGCAATAGGTCTTCATAGTCACCACTACCTGTCATGAAACATGTCAAGTATCATTACTATACTATTCAGGTAGCAGATTATTTTTTGAATTGTTTCTACATCTTCCTGATACAAATTACACAAAAACAATAAAATGTAATACATTCAGGTGGACTGAAGTTAGTTAAATGCTTGTCAACTTAGCACAGAGGACTGAGGCTTTGAACTTCTAATGGGTTTTAATAAATGTTTTGGGTTGGACTCCAACAGACTTCATTTACCCATTGCATGACTCTAAGCAACTGATTTTAGCTTACAGTGTTACCAGGTCACCTATGAGAAAAGGTACCTGTGCCTTCTAGCTTTAGCCCATAACAAATAACCGTAATACAATACAATAAAACAAATCTGAATCTGATTTTCACATTGACTTTAAAAACAGTTCCTCAGTTTAGAAATGCATTACATTATTATATTTGGCTTATTAACTTAGCTTAAAAAAACATATAAGCAAATATATAATATATATGTGTGTGTGTGTGTGTGTGTGTGTGTGTGTGTGTGTGTGTGTGTGTGTGTGTGTGTGTGTATATATATATATATATATATATATATATATATATATATATATATATATATGAATTCACTTCAGAAGACTGAAAACCCACAATCTTGATCCCATAAGACTGACACCCAAAATCCTGAAAACTCAAAATCTTGAAAATTCAAAATCCTGAATCCCAAAAGCCTAAACACACACAGGATACTAACACTGACTATATTCCAGTACAAGGACACAGAGAAACAAAGACAAGACAAAGAATATTACTTTCCACTACATCCCCTGCTACTTAAATATATCATCTCCGATATTGTACTTCAGTACACTAACATCAGTTATATTGTAGTATAGCAAGTTAGAAGGGAACATTACTAAGGTTACAACAGGCAATCATGAAACATGTATGTTCGCCATTTTTTTCTGTGGAGTGCAATCTTGAAGTTGATATATTTAAGTAGCAGGGGGTGGGGGGTGCAGGGGGGCTTGGTCCCCTGGTGGAAAGTAATATGATTTGTCTTGTCTATAGTCAGTGTTTGTATCCTGTCTGTTTTCAGTCTTTTGGGATTCAGGATTTTGAATTTTCAGGATTTTGGGTGTCAGTCTTAAGGGAATCGAGATTGTGGGTTTTCAGCCTTCTGAAGTGAATCCAAACAACATAAATCATAGCACTTTCCACCAAGTGTGGTGAAGTACAATCTTGGAGTTGATATATATAAGTAGCAGAGGGTGTGGGGGGTGCAGGGGGGGTCTTGCCCCCCGTGCTTACACTTGGTGGAAAGTGCTATGATTTATTTTGTTTAAACTCAGTATATGTATGATATGTGTTTTCAGTGTTTTGAGTTTTCTTGAGTTTTCAAGATTTTGAAGTTTCAATGTTTTGAGTTTCAGTGTTTTGAACTTTCAGTGTTATGAAGTGAATCCATATATATATATATATATGTATATATATATA
The DNA here is from genome assembly GCF_019279795.1 of Protopterus annectens. Classification (NCBI taxonomy): domain Eukaryota; kingdom Metazoa; phylum Chordata; order Ceratodontiformes; family Protopteridae; genus Protopterus; species Protopterus annectens. The sequence goes on from NC_056744.1 coordinate 808,682,806, forward strand.
TATATATATATATATATATATATATATATATATATATATATATGTATACACACACACACACACACACACACACACACGTGTATGTGTATGTATGTGTATATGTATATATATATATATATATATATATATATATATATATATATATATATATAGATAGATATATAAAATCTGTTTATTTGTTAACTTGTTGTCGAGCAAGTCAGCCAACACATTTCAGCATCTACCTAGGCTAGAAGTTCAACATAATTGAATGATAAAAATTTTCATTGGGAAACAAGTGAAATTGAAAACAAGACACAAGGCAAAACAGTTAACAAAATTATTATCACACAACTAATAAACCACATTGCTCTTCACAAAACAATAGCTGCTGAGTAGACTAGCAGGTAGGGCTCATAACCCACTCAAAAATGATATTATAATTTAGTTCCATGAAGTATGCAAAAGAGAAAGAGAATGAGGGGCATAATTAATATGTGTCAATGCAGAATTCATCACAAAACTTACAAGCTCTAGGAACTTGTGTGTGCATGTGTGTGTGCATGTGCGTGTGTGTGTGTGTGTGTGTGTGTGTGTGTGTGTGTGTGTGTGTGTGTGTGTGTGTGTGTGTGTGTGTGTGTGCACGTGTGTGTGTGTGTGTGTGTGTGTGTGTGTGTGTGTGTGTGTGTGTGTGTGTGTGTGTGTGCGTGTGTGTGTGTGTGTGTGTGTGTGTGTGTGTGTGTGTGTGTGTGTGTGTGTGTGTGTGTGTGTGTGTGTGTGTGTGTGCGTGTGTGTGAGTGTGTGTGAGTGTGTGTGTGTGTGTGTGTGTGTGTGTGTGTGTGTGTGTGTGTGTGTGTGAGTGTGTGTGTGAGTGTGTGTGTGCGTGCATGTGTGCGTGTGTGTGTGTGTGTGTGTGCATGTGTGTGTGTGTGTGTGCGCGCGCATGTGACTGTGTATGCGTGTGTGCATGTGTGTGACTGTGTATGCATGTGTGCGTGTGTGTGAGTGTGTGTGAGTGCGTGTGTGCTTGTGTGTGTGCATGTGTGAGCATGCGTGTGCGTGTGTGTGTGTGTGTGTGTGTGCGCGTGTGTGCGTGTGAGTGCTTCATGAAGAAAATTTAAGAACTGATCAACACTGATAAGTTTAGTCACAAAACTATAGTTTCACAACTAAATATTTAAAACTGAAACTTCCTCTAATGCCTGAAAAGCATTTTGCAGGGGGGGGGGGGGTTCACCTTCCCCATAACTAGATAGCTTTACACTCTTTTTAGTTATATATACATACATATCTATATCTGTATATCTATATCTATATCTATCTATATACATATATATATATATATATATATATATATATATATATATATATATATGTATATAAATTCTTAAATTGTTGTAACTCAAGAGTATGTAGAATTGTATGTGGTATCACAAAGTATCATGACTGCACTTTAAAGCAGGAATCACTTTTTTGTTGTATTTCTGCCTGGTGCACATAAACATGCTGATGCTAGTAAAACTTGTGCTATTACACATACATAAGTGTCCTATCTTGTCCTATGAGAATGCATTTAACAGCAATCTGTATTGCATTACAAACCATTGCTTCACCATTTCTGTGTTGAATGTATTTCAGTCTTTTCAATGTTATTCCCTTAGAGTCAGTATTAAATCTGTTACCCCTTATTTGCCTACTGTACTACTTCATTCAACCCAATCCACCCTCTTCAGTGCTACACCTACTATCTACCCTTAATGGTGCAACATAGTCACAGCAAATGTCCCTTGAGTATATGTTTTTCCTGTTCCCTGTATCACAGAACAGTTATTGTCTTTACAACTGAATGGTGCACCATTTTAACCAGTTTTATGTATCTTACTTGATATCCCTTCAGTACTGAAGACAACATTCTTTTTCCTAAGCAGATTATCCTGTATAACAGATTGTGACCACTACACCTTTGTAAACTGTACTTGCCTTAATCTATTGCAGGTGTCTCTGAGTGTCTCCTGCTATCCTCCTATTATATCTATTAGCAATATTCAGGTTCCTGGTGGCTGTTAGGTGCATACATTTTGTCTCCCTTGGTCCATCACATAGATTTGACTGCTAGCATTTATAACACCCCATGACTCCTACCACTAAAGTAAGCAGCCATGAATTTTTCACACTGAACTACATGTGAATTATGTGTACTTTGCTAAAATTTAGGTGAGGTATGCTGCTCTGTCCTTGACCACAGCTCTAGGCTTGTTGATGTCAGAATGACCTAAGTCTCTGGCACTATAATGATGCTGGTCATAAAATTATTGTACAGGATTAGCCACATCAGTATTCATTGTAGTATCCATTGGTCACTAGCTTTTCTCTCTTTTAATAACCTGCAGCCCCCTTCTTCCTCCTTAGGTTTCCTATCAGTTAGTCAGTTTTATAGGCACCTTCCTGTTCTGGATACCACATGTATATATTCATACCATCAAGTTTTTTTTCCCAATACTGTGCTGTCAGAAATGACATCAATGGCATTGTTAATGGTGATTACATTCTCTTGCCAAAGCTGATGGTGGCGTGGTTATAGGAGTAAATTATAATCAACTGGGATGAACTCAACAGTGAAAATCAATGCAGCTAACTTTCTACTAGACCATATATGCCTTATCATAGGTTCATAAATAAGTATTAGGCTAGCTACTAATGTGGGCCATTTGAAGCCTGGTCAGTTTCCCTTAAAAAGGTGAGAATCAAACTCTATACCTTGTGTCTGGAAGGTAAATTCTTTAACCATTATACCAACCTCCAGATTATAACAAAGAGTAAAAAGATGACACAAATAACCAACAGATTAAAAAACACAAAAAGAAAAATCTAGCAAAGCTAGACTTCTAACTGTGTGATACCTTAAACTTCTTGCATCACAAGCCTCATGGGATATATGCAAATAACCCTTTAAGGATACCAAGTGTTTTAGCTAAATGGCAGAGTTGAATGTTGTCAACTTTTTTTTTAATTTTTAAGTTATTTATAAACAATTTCAGGCCATTAAAGCCAACTCCCTCTAGCTGTGGACACACATGTTTCTACCTTCGTATAACATCATCAGGACAGCATAAGAAGAATGTTCCCTTTTGGAAACACAGGGTTGTCATACCCAGCTGATTTCCATAAATATTAGGGTGTCTACAAAATATTCCAACTAACAAACTAAAACTAAGAGTATAAAGGTCACACAGATAACCAGCTGGCTAAAAAACATGAAAAGAAAAATCTAGCAAAGCTAGACTTCTAACTGTGTGATACCTTAAACCTCTTGCATCAGAGACCTCATGGGATATATGCAAATCACCCTTTAAGGTTATCAGGTGTTTCAGCTAAATGGCAGTTTTTCAGACTATCAGACAGCATTTTCTTCCTATCCTTTTATAGAAAATAGGTGAGACTGACAGGTGTGTACTTACCTGACTCCTTGCAAGACCTAACAACTCCAGGAGGATCATTGTTGCCAAACACCATTCCTACAGTACCAATTCACACACCAAAGCAGACAATAAACTTTGACAATGGTTCACCCAGCACATGGATTTAGCTCATCTGAACAGTAAGCATGACTCCTCAGAAAGTCCTCAATCTCTTCTTCTACCTATATTACACTCTTAAATGTCCCTCAACAACCAAATTCAGTACTTATCTTTTTTTGCAGTGTTCATTTCTGATCATGTTGCAAGGCATTCTGTGGGGAAAGAGTAATGACTCTGCATATGGCATTTGAAATAGCCTCAGTGGTGGATGCATTTCCTTTAGATGCTGCAATAATTAGAGGGAGACCATATTTTAGCTGAGCCAACAATATATCTTTACCTATGGCATTCCTAAAGGGTCTGGATAAAAAAAGGGGGGGTGACCTATTAGCCTAGAATAGAAGACAGTTGATTTTTTTGTGTGTGTAGTTCATGTCAAGCTGGAAATTAGGTCCAACCAAAACCTTATGTATTTCAATGACGTGACATTTTCAATAGTGCTATTTAAATGATCGAGGATTTGAAGTGGCCTGGAGACAGATTTGAGATATTTCTTAGTGCCAAAAGTACTGTTTTTGTTTTAGAGGAGTTAATCAGTATTTTTTTATCAATGACCCATTAAATAAAGTCAACTTGTAACTGAAAGTGAAGAAACTATAGTGAAAAATATCATATTCAAAATGTCGATGTGACCCCTCAGTGTGTAGGTGCTTCAACTTTCACAACATCTGGCAAACATAGAGACCACACTTTTTTCTAAAATAGCATCCAAAGTTTATTTGAAGCAAAGAGAACTTAAGTATATTCATCCATTAAATGGTTTGACAATACTGGACTTCCTCAGAGGTCTTAGGTAGTCCCATATTGTCAAATCACTGAAAGGAAAAAAGTGCTAAGTTCTCTTTGCTTCAAATAAACTTCAGATGTTATTTTACAAAGTATGGTCTCTACATTTTATTTAGATCTGGGGCAAGAATGTATTAAGGGTCCACATGGCATTTTGGATATGTTATTTGAGTCATTAAATAAGGGCATGAAAGACAGCCTGAAGTTCAAGTTCTAGAGAACCGACATAGTGGTTAGAATGGAAAGAGACCCTGTCATTGGTATAAAACAGGAGATGAAGATGGGTTAAGTCAAAAAGGAGTTTGTTAATGTAGTAAAGAGGAGAGGTGACACAATATATCCTTGGGAGACATCTTTCTGTAGAGGGACAAATGATGAAGATGATAAACTGAAATTCATTTAGAAGTGGAGGTTAGGGATGTAGTTTTTTGAATCATAGCAGTGTGTCATTGCTAATGTCTATTCCAGTGAGATGATCTAGAATAAATGAGTATTCAAAGGATTGATGAGGTGAATACAAATGTCTCCAGTAATTAGCCTGTTGTCCATTCCAAGCAGAATGTTATCACTGAGTGTCCAAATAGCTGTGTATGCACTGTGACCAGAAAAGAAGCCATGCTGCTTTTGAGAAAGAATGTGCTATTAGTTGATATTTGAGTCAGTTGCAAGCAAAGTAATTTTTCGAGAATATTTTCTATGGGCCATACGTCTGATAGATTGAAGGGATTGAGTGCTTACAAAGAGGTTTTGCAATGGCATTTTCTAGATATTACACATAATATTAAGTGTAATACCCAAGTTTTAGATATGTTTCATTGGACTTGTGGTGTTATCGCTACAGTGATAAATAAACCATGGGTGATGGTTGTCTGTACCGGGGAGGGAGGCATTAAGCTTAAATTGTTTGAGCAGAGGGTGGATGTCCTTGAATGTCATAGTTCTGAAACAGAATGATAGGATGTATGGAGGAGAGGTAGGAATGGCAGAAATAGTTTGGAATCGGATAGAGAAAGAGATGGGAAGGTTGCAGAAATAAGAAAGGAACTCAGATGCAGAAAGTTGAGTGTATGTGGAATTGATGGAGGGAAGGTTTATCTCTTCAATTGTTTTTGGTGACTTTATTAATGAGGTTTGATGTGATTTCATCAGATGACTTTTATGATGGTGTAGAACTTGTTTGCTGAGGTTGCATAGTTGGATGCAGCAGTGTCTGTTTATGATAGTAGGAAGTGTTTTCCAAGAATTCTTTGTTTCTGATTTGTAGAAAAGCTTTAAGCTCATAGGTTAATCAGTTAGTAGTTTTTAGTCTGTACAGTCCTTGTATTACTGGGAAGCCACAGTTTTGCAAGTCATTCAACATAGATGTAAGTAGTTCTGCAGCACTGTTAGGGTCAGATAAATTCAGAACTGGTGACCAGTCCATTAAGGAGTGAGTGGATTTTAAGTTTATTAATTTTGTTCTGTGATAATTTTCAGACAGATATGAGCTTTGGGGTCATGTTTACATATGGTGATGGATATGAAAACTAATAGGGCAGTGGTCACTGAAAGGCAGTGGATGGATGGTGATGTCTGACATATGAGAAGGTTTGTTAGTTAATATGACATCTAGAAGGGCGAGGTAGTAAGTGTTAGCCTTGAGTCTACTAGGTTGAGTTATGAGCTGGGTGGGGTTGAATTGCAACAAAAGAGAGTTCAGGTTATTGGAAATATGACTGAGCAGGTAGATATTGAAGTCTCCAAATAGAATGAGATTTCTGATATTATTTGTAGAGGAAATTATTTGTTTTAGAAGGTTATTTAGTTTTGGGATTGTGGAGGGAGGTAGTAAATATATTGTAGTGAGATGCAGAGTGTGTGTGTGTGTGTGTGTGTGTGTGTGTGTGTGTGTGTGTGTGTGTGTGTGTGTGTGTGTGTGTGTGTGTGTGTGTGCGTGTGTGTGCGCATTTCTTTCCCTGAGAAACACCTTTAATTTATGTGATATAGCTCTTCACCATAAATACCAACAGAGCATTGCATGTTAAAATGAAATTTCCTAAAATGATGCATATAAGAGTTTTGATTATTGTGCCGAAGAATTAATTATTCTATTAAGTTTGAAAAAATCAGTGAACTATTTTATGCTGAAGTAGAAAATGAGTGATAAAACTCCTGCACATAATATTAATTATCATGACCCCACCCGTCTCATAATTAGAATATTAAGTAGAATATTCAAGATGTTTGGTACTGTGAAACCAAAGGCAGAGTATGCTGGAATTGCCACCATGAAATGTTTTTACAGATACAGCAGTTAGCAAAATTTGACCTTCAAGCCAGTGAAATAGTTGAAATAATTATGATGATACTGTGAATAACTTAAAATAATACAGAACATATGTTGTTAGGTTTCCTCTCCCAACATAATTGGTAAACAAGTGAATAACACTTCTGCTTCATTAAGAACAATTATAGTTTTTTCAATGACTAAAAGAATTCCTTATGTTTATTATAGACTTTGAATACAAGCAAATGCCATGCGTTGTCACTAATTTTTAAATAACCAAGGAAAGTAGACATTTTTTCTCTTACTCTCACTGTATCACACTGAGATACTTACACATATACAAACAAACAGACTCACACACACACACACACACACACACACACACACACACACACACACACACACACACACACTTCCCTCACAGTGTTTCTTCACTCCCTTATTTTTTGTTTCACTTCTTCTTTCACACGGCTGCCTAGTTTGCTTGTAAGCCTAATTTAATTTAATTTTGGATGTAAGAGAAACTTGAAGGATCCTTCACTGTAACGTAAATTAAATGGGCAGATCTACTGCCATTATTCGCTCTCTATATAAAATATTTTTTTGTTAAAAAAGTTTCTGAAGAAAAGCCAGATTTAATTTGGAACATCCAAGTAATAATAGAATACATATGTGCAAGGCATGCTTATTTCAACATGTTGCAGAAAGGAAATCACAGGAATGACAGTATAATGTATCAAAATCACGTTTGCATAGCTTATTAGAATATTTTCTTTCTGAGCTCATTAAGTGAAGACAGCATGTTTTAGCAGCAGTTAATATTGTAAAATAATGAAAAGTGAAATTATAGTTTTTGTTTCCATTTTTAGTTTCCTGTTCAGAAACTGAGCCAGTCATTAATAGCACTTCACCAGACCTCACAGGAAATTGCAACTGACTTGCTAATATGTCTGGCTGGAATCTAATTATTTGACTAGTCCATTGTGTTTTGGGTACTTGGACATAATGTACTGTAAATAAACTATCATAATGAGAAAATTCTAATCATTAGACTCTTCTTTGGCTGAAGTAGTTTTGCCAAAAGATGAAAAACGGGTTGAAGCAGCATGTTGTTGCTGTTTCCCTGACATTTCAAAACCTATAATTGTAACAAAAGCTGTGCTCTGTTTGAAACATCCTCTCTAACTATTAATGTTACATTTCAGAACATTTCTGATGTGCAAAATGTGTTTCACTGTCTTTAATCTAGCTATTATTAAGCAATATTTATCTGCAAACACTTAATAAGAAGGAAAAGATTCATGGAAAACAGAGCAAATGTCATAGCTGGGGATTTACAGCAGGTTGGTAGATTTTTTGACATGTATATACTCCCCTCTTCAGCACGTCTTTAGCAGAAGTATGTTAAAGTGCCTAAAGATTAGACTGAAATGCAGCTGTTGGCTTGGTAATGGTGAAATCAGTTCTCTCAACTTCATTGAAAAGGGTAATGTGACCTAACCTTGCTGATGTTTACAGTTGGACATTAGCTGAGGAACTTTTTTTTTTTTTCACTTGCATTATCTGACTCTAAAATATTATTTTTCCTACCCTGGAATGAATTTCATGTCATTAAATTTGTGTCAGAGAGTTAGAATACAGTTGCTCAGCCTACATCATGGACACATTGAGCTCTCAATTAAACAATTTTAGATAGGGCATATCACATTTTGTTGTGAGGGAAGCATATACTAAAATGAAACAAAAAGTACCATTCAAAATGCCTCTAGTACAATATACTATATATAAAGCATAACTAGATAGCAGACATTTGTGTCAATGTCTTATGGTGAAAAATATTACGCTTGTGTGGTTACTTCAGAACGAATATACATACCATACAACCTCTGAACATTAAAAAAATGATGGTGCTGGCACTAAAAATCAAGCACATGTCCAGAAAGAGGAGCTGCATCTTATCAACATCACATATTGATAATTATAACAAATCTTTTTTATAGACTGTTGTTAAAAATGTACACACTCTAAAAGAGGTCCAACTATATGTAGAAAATCAATAACTCTTATTGGAGCAAGACAAAATCATGACACTATGCAAAACCATAACGTCAGAGGTATTGAACTAAACAAACTTATTTACATTAGAAAAGGTTCTATCTAGAAGTACAGTACGTCCTCACTAATTACTTGGTGCTCGAAAGGAGTGAATTGATGTACAGGCAAAGACCACCAAAAACAAGATTGCCTATTTCTGTCAACAAATCTATTCTAAAAGTTTCCATTTCTAGAAAGCAACCAATATTTCTGATTCCACTATTGACCTATATTGGTCTGCAACTCTCTGCTACTTCACTATACTACTATTTAACACACTCAACTCAAAACTTCCTCTCTGTGTGAGTCTGAAGAAGGAAACCTTTACCTTCTGCCTCCAGTACTACTGTTTTTGTTTTCTTTCTTTACTCATTTTATATTTTTTTTCTTTCATACTTATCTCAAATGCATTTATCTTATCTATTTTTGCAGATTTCTTTCATGTTTATATTCTGCTCTTTCCATTATATGTTTTATTTATGAGTGATACCGATCTACTGCTGTTATTTGTATACTGTGGGGTCTCTACTGCAAATGGATTCTTCCCCAGCTGGCCTTTCTCCGTAAACAAATGTGAACAAACAAACAAACAAATAAATAAACAAAAATAGTACATACACCAAAAGTAGAAGTGTTTCTTTTAACCACATTCTCTGACCTTGGCATACAAGGAAGAAAAACAAAATCAGAATGGAAAACCTGCCAAATGAACACAAATGAAAAAGTGAAATTCACAACTTTTTCTGTAAAGCTTATAGCTGTAAATCATTTCCATGACATCTTTTAGCACTTTGTTCTTTCTAGACTAAAGGAGCCTGAAAACAGTGTTGCCCTCTACTGCCCTCTTATAGCAATTCTGAAATAAATGCATGACTATAGGCTCAAGAAGGAATCATTTTTCACCACTCTTCAAAATCATAATCTATATGTTTAATTCATAGGTTCATAGGTGTTTACTAGGCTAACGACCACAAGGGCCTTTTTAAGCCTAGCTATGCATCCCACATCTCTCACAAGTTCTGCTACCCTTGATAAGTGCAAGCATGGGCCTGAGAGATGAACTATTTACAGGTTACCTGTGTCCATTAGAGACATAGGTGCCAAACCAGGGATGAATTTCCGGTTTCTCATCCAATTGTCCAAGTTTCTCTTAAATTGGGTTAGGGAGGAACTCTGCTTCACATGGATGGGAAGCCTGTTCCATAGACAGGCTAGTCTCTGGGATACATACCTGTCTCTCCAGCAGGTCCTATTTATATCACAGGCAAGGTTTAAGTCTTTAGAATGGGTAATTCTGATGCTGTTTGTTTTGTGGATATGCAGGAGGTTCATCAGAGTGGGGTCTGACAATACCCTGTATGCCAGGCATAGATCTTCCCTCAAAAGCCTGTAGGAGACAGAATACAAGGATAGGGCCTTGAGGTGGTCTGCATAGGACATATTACTTACACACTATATTCTTTTAGTGAGGAACTTCTGTGGACGTTCCAACTGTTGGATATGCCTGGTTAGGTACATACCAGAGGGGGCACTGTACTCAAGGATAGGTCTGATGAATGCTGAATACAGTGGAACAAATACTTTCTTGGACTTAGATGCCATAGCTTTGTTTATAAGTTGCACAACATAGAATGATTTACTCACCAGTGTAGACACGTGATGATCAAAGGCTAGATTACTATTTATGTGTGTCCCTAAGTCCCTGACTACTGGATTAACTCTAAGGGTG
>NC_056744.1:808695737-808750737 GCF_019279795.1 Protopterus annectens
GAGACAGAGACAAAAAATAAAACAAAACAAAACAAACAAAAAAATGTAATGACTTAAAAGTTAGCTTGCTTTCTAATCATAATAATGCTCAACAAAGTGGATATTACATGGAAATATTGAACCTTCCAGGTTTAGGGAGGCTCTTCATCTTTGGCATCAGTCTGCCCTACACCCCTGGATGGTCTGTTATTTACTGGTAGTACCTAGCATGTTGGGAATTATTGCTTTTGTGGCATATACATGCTGCTTCATCTTGAGTTTCCTTTGGACACAATTTAAACATGGAGTCCTTAACATCATAATCGGAATTCTGTGGAAGATCTGTTTGTACATTATGACAGTGACTTAGACCAACAGATTAGCTTCTCTTGGTTTAAACATTTAAAATAACTGAATCTGCATGATTAGTACTTTTACTCTCATGTTGTACATCAGTGGCTGGAGTAAAGTTACCACCTTTGGTGAATGGGATCCTGATTGTAAGGGATGTAATAAGAAGTAATGGAACACAGCTATATCATCCTGAGTGGAAAGAGTGTAACCATTGCCTTTCATGCAGCCCATAGAACAATCCAGTTATGTCTCATCTTACTTGTGTAGTGCTTTGGGCTAAGCATGTGATAGAACTGACTTGTTTATATAACTGGCCGGCTCAGGTACAATCTACAAAGAGAACCTGTCTGGTGTATGTCTAGGAAAATAAGCACACAGTTATCCTAGGAAGTAAAAGTGTTCATCATTCATGTGTGGCACTGCCAAGAGGTATATCAGTTCCACAAGCTATAATGAGCTTTGGCTAGTACTAGGCAAGGCTTAACAGTAGGGGAAGATGGTGGCTTACCCAGTACTGGTCTTTTAGAATGAATGAAGATCTGAAAAAATAGTCTCATAAAAATAAACCTGTTAGATAACATATATCACAAATTGGGTCACTTGATCAAAAGTAATGGGTAACTTTTCAGGTTTTATAAGTTCTGACAGTGAATTCCTAGTATGTGATGAAGAAGAAGATAGGCTACACTAGTGAAAATTTAGAATAAACTGATCTTACAAGTCCAATATCGTAATTATACTAGTTACATAATTACAGTAAAATAGCTTTAACTAAGTGCAGTATGAAAATGCAATCACATGGCAATTCAGTGTTGAAAACTTCCAGTTTGCATGATTTTTTTAATTACACAATCACTCCCTGAACATAATAATGTTGTCATATTGTGGTCATTCTCAGGACATTTTGCTGTTGATTAAAGGAACTGTGTCAAATTTCATTTGGTGGTAATCATTTGATATATGCCATAAGTTAGTTGCTGTAGCATCCAGTTTTCTGTGACTGACTACTGAAATAACATAAAATTAGTTTAACTACTAAACACAAAACAAAACTTTTTATAAATAATCTGAGTAATCAAAATACACTGTTTAAATTAACAGAAAGGAAAACTTCAATAAATTATTCAGATGACCTACATTGCTAAATACAATTTTACAGCTCTCAACCACGGCAGCACTCACAAAGTATAAAAATTATTTCATGTCACCTAATCTAATACTTTATGAAATGTGATACTTTACATGGAAATGGGAGATAAGTCATTGAAGCAAATTTCCACAGAAACAGGAGATAAGTCAATAAAGCATGTTTCCTCAGACTCATTTGCATAAGAGTCTCTCTTTTACCTGATAGGAGTGTTTGTTTGCTTTGTTAGGATAATTCTATGTTGCTTATTGCTGTCATTTATAGTTTAGCTATAAATTGTCTTGAATGTGTGCACGTGCTTACTTTCTTTGAAGATCATTAATGCATGAAACATAATTTAAGGTAAAAAATTACCATTAGACAAGATGCATGCATATGGGCGATAGATGGCCTATTCCACATTTTGTATGTTTAGAAGCAGTTTAGTTTCTTGCTAGTTAATTGTACTGAGTTTAGAACAAAGAGCATGATAACAGAGTGGCACCATTCTCATGGGAATGAATTGTTAGTATTCAAAGGGAGTGTCATTTACTTATTTGCTAAATTCTTCTGAAAGCATTCCTTCCCTATTGCAGGATATTAAGTCCTTTATTAAACTGTTTCTGTTGACAGTCTCAACATGTAGATTATGTTCATTTTCATTTCAGAGCCTGCATGCCTATATAAGATAGCCAGTTTAACTACATTTTAATTAGATGCAGTTCTTCATAATTGTACATTCCTCTTATTACCATCTGTCCTATTGTACTGTGATCAGTCTTATAATAATATCAAAGAAGTACATTTTTGATTTCATTAAATGAAGCAGTACCTCTCTTTCTGTGCAAGTATGAACCCACTTCAAGCATTTATATTTATTTAAAGGTTCTATGGATTTTTCCTAATTGATTTGCAAAAGATAAAAAGATATGTGCTTGTTAGTTATATTAAGAAATTTCTGCAGAATAATCTCTCATTCCTGTGGTTCTATTTAAATTTAATTTATAGGGTGAACTGAACATATTCACTTGCAGACATACTAGAGACCACCCAGAAGGACATCATTGGTTATTATACAAAATCATGATTAAAAAAATTGCTCTGCATAGAATAGAAGTAAGTCACCAAAGCAAGAATGCAAATATTTTTCTGCCAGCTGCCCTCTTCCCACAACATGAATGTAATAAAGACCTAAAAGGATTCATTAAAGCAGAAAACTGTTTGTGCTTCACATGTGTTTGTTCTAGCCACGTATTACACCCACAACGAACGAACAAGAGCACATCCATTACTTTCCCCACTATTGCATGCAGCTGTTTCTTTTACCATTATTTTGACTTTTACCAAGTGTTTTAACTGCAACTGATGTGTGCAATAAGATGCTGAACTTAAATGCAACACACATTTCATGTAGACTGTTAATGGGTGAGATGTCGTAGAGGTTATTGTTGGTTCACAGAGAGTTGTATTAATGCAATTTCAAGCTTAAATCAAAGTTAAAAGAAACTTTTTGCTCTATCTATATATTTCATATTCTTAACTGGGAAGTTTTTTTTTGTGAGAAAAATGTATCAGTTTCAGAATGCAATATTTATTTTTTAATTATGCACAAACTTTTACATGCATGATGTTGGTATATTATCAAAATTGTATGACATTTAATGTGGTTTTAAACTGTTCATTATGTATTCCTGTGCTTGATATAGCTTCTGTTCAAGAAGCAAATGGTAAATTATTAATCTGAAGCATTTCAGTCTGAACTATTGCTTTGCTCTTATTTCAGTATGAAGATAAAACTGTCATTTGTGAAGTGCCATTCTGCCTCTTTGCAAGACTAGTAGGCAATGAAAATTATATGCAGAAAGGGAGAAGTAGTCAGCAGATGAATGAGGCATCTTTGTTGACTTGTCTGTAATAGAAGGACTTCATAAGGCCCCTTTGGACCTTCCAACTGACCTTACCAGTAATACCAAAAATTGAAGAGAGATATCTTAGCTCAACTTGGGATGATGTCTAGACCTCTAAATATGGATATGACCCAATATAGCAAGGCAAGGAGTAACAATGGATGCAGGCATTCCTGCAGTAATTAGCATCCCTAAATAACTCTTTTCCTCTTTTCACAGGTGATTACTAGCCAACTGTTCCAGGAGACCATTGAAGTGCCTAGTCCAGTTTCCCAATTGCCCCAGAGCATGTCTGATTAAATGACTTGCTCAGTCACACAGTAAGTCTGTAGCGGCTAACGGGCTAAAAACTCTGGACAATAGGAAGCAGCTTATTAGCAGCTCATATCTTTAAACCTCTGTTCCTATTGCTAGGTAAGGAATGTATGAAAACAGACATTATGTCTTCAGACATTTTCCTTCTCAGCATTATATCAGCTGTTACAAAATGCATCTGAAATGTTACAGTTAGCCAGTTTTTATTTTCCCCTAGCTTAATAATATTGTTTGCACAGTTATGTGCTGAAATAGTCCTGGGATTTAATTTCCTTTTCCTAACCTCAAGTCTTCCAACATCTTAAGTTGCATTACTGAAAATATTTCCAATATTCATTGATTCTCCATCCTATTATCATTTATAATGATTGATCCCTAAAGTGATAGGTGTTCCAACCCACAGTGTGATCTTCAAGTTTAGAGAATATTCTGTTGCGGATGTCCTTCATCGGTATTTACCCATATTCTATTCCTATATAATCTTCTGTATCACTAAGCCTTCTACTTAAAAACACATTTATGCCTAGTGGCTATGGCCACCTTATCATCTCAATCAATAAGTAATGTGTGTTTAAAAACATCCCTAGAAGCTAATGGCTACTGTTATGTACTTGTTTTGCTCAAAGTATGTCATTACTCATATATCATAATGTATGACCTCAGTGAAAATGGTCAGACAGAGGTCGACAGTGGTGAAATGAAGATACCTGTTCTGTTTTTTTTTTTTTTTTTTTTTAATTTCTCCAAGTATTTTGCGTTTCTAGTACCATGATGGAAATGTACCCCATTCCTAAAACAAAGTATGATTAAAGTTCATGAAATTAGTATTGTTTCAATCTTTGATATTAGCCAGAACTGCTGTTTGTAGCACACGCAATGTGCCCAGTAATGACTCCTTCTGCAAATCATATGGAGTGATGCATCGATAACATATCTAAGTACGATTGTAAATTCTTTTTTATAAGACCCATTGCACCTACTGCTATTAGAACTGTCTGGGTATCCTTCTTCCAGATCACCCTTTTCTTCCTGAAAATCCTGGTATTTTATGAGTTTGAGTCTCTCTGTATGTAATCTGCTGTAGTCACTGGGTGTAGCAATTTCAATGATCAATGCTACTTTTTTCTTCTTTTCATGGGCTACTATATCTGGTTTTCTTGCATCTGTTTTTTGAATTGTTGGCAATGGGTGATCCCATGTGATATAAACTTCATCATTTTCTATAATGCTTTGTGACTCATGTTTCCATTGTTTTACAACAACTTCAATATTATAATGTTTTCACAATCCCCAATGCATCAGTCTTTCCACATTATTGTGCCTTTCAGTATACAGTTCTTCTACCATTAGTATATTACAACCAGTAGCAAGATGTGTGACTTTTTCCAATTCTGTTGTACAAAACCTACTTTTATCTGTTTCTCCCACATGTTCAATGGACTTTGTAAACCAATGTATACATAGTCTGCTATCTTGGGCCTCCAATATTAACCTTTTTTCTTTTGGTTTAAATTCATCCCTCCTTAAACATTCCTGTGTTTGAGCCTGATCAACACGAGGTTTTTCCAAGAGTTTTCTATACTTGCAACTGTATTCATGCAGTTTCCACATTTCTTGCCCTCTCATCTGATCCTTCACCTTATATTCTTTGTTTTTGTTTTTTTGGCACATTGAGTTGCTGCCTGATTTTTATCTCCTTCTGGTTTGATTTCCATTCCCACTTGACACCAATATGCTTCTGCTAAACTAATCAGGGAAGTTGTCTTAGACTTATTCTCCTCATGTTCTAAAACTTTCACTATGTTTGGGTCTTGTGAGATCAACAGATATGTATGCAATCCCACAATTGCAGATCTATACATGTAGTCAGTTTCAAAGGCCCATACCTCCTTCAGAATGGGAGATATTTAGACTTGGTATACATGGAATTTTATAAATCATTTGATGGGCATGAAGCATCCTTCTTGGTTTCCTATCCAACCAATCCAACACCTTCTGGGCCAACTCAATCACTCCAGAACTGCAAGTTAGTAGAGGAAGAGCAAATTGGTTTATAACTTGGACTTTGTTCCTAGATGTCAACACTGTTTTCAGAATTAACATTAGTCTTCTAAAATATTCCTTACGAAGTTTTATTCCCATTTATTCATATTTTATTGTTGATCTTTCACCAGTTCCCAAATATTTATACACTCTGTCTTACTCAGTTTCTTTTCTATCACACTCCTGTCCCAAACTGATGATGTTATTTGTCCTATCTCACCTTCATTCTTACTGGTTGGGTTCAGAGCTGATCCTCGACTCTGACTCGGCTGATCTCATTTGCCGCATAAACAGATCAGAGGTTCTTCATTTTGGCTGTGGCTAAGTGTTGGATGTTTTCATTAAAATCTCTATTTTTTCTTATAGTAACTTGAAATTAGTGTTAAGATTAGTTAGTCATATTTTTATAATATAGTGTAGTTTTTCACTCTTGCTATTAGTGCTAATATATTTATATATATTTTGCTGTTTTTTTGGCTTTTGTGGTTGGCCATTGCTTTTCTCGTCAGGCCATTGTTTCTCCTATCCCATTTAACTAGCCAAACCCCTAGCTTTTAACGTTTTTTGTTGTAATTTGTTATTGGAGCACTGTTTAAGTTAGAAGTGCTTCCAATCTCTGTGTTATAACGTGTGGTTATTTTTCCCTTCAGGCAGTTAGCTAAGCTTGTGTCCATTTAAGTCAGAGGGCCTAATGCCCATTTAAGTTAGACGGTATATCTAACTTCCTCCCCTTTTTTAGACTAGTTGCTCTCTTTACAATAACTTAGATTTATCAGAGTGGTTTGCAGTGTTAGTTTAGTTTTATATATAGATTTTAATATAGGCTATTTTGTAAGAGTGTGTTTTTAATAATATAATCCTTTTCAAAGTGTGGTTTGCATTTATACAAAAATAGTTGTAGCTTGTTGTGCCATAATGTCTATAGATCAAAATGAAACCAAGCAATCTGGGTTTAAAAAATGCCAAAAGTGCTCCAAGATAATGTCCTTGGCTAATGGTCATAGTATCTGTGTGCACTGTCTCAGAGCCATCCATTTACAAGAAACATGTACCTTCTGCCATTCCTTTATCTCTAGCGTTTTACAAGAGAGGAAAAGCAAACTCATTGTAAGAGGGCTTCTGCAGTCTCCTTTCTCTGAAAGTTTAGAAAGTCAGAGCAACTTCAACAAGACTAAGTCTCCATCCAGAACTGACAAACCAACCAAGAGATCTTCTTCATCTTCTTCTGGCCATTTAGAACTGCTAGAGAAGACAGCAAAAACAACCCAGTCGGATCCAAGACCTTCTAGATCAGATAAACCAAGCTCTTCGGTGCCAGAGATTTCAGATCAGAGAGAGTCTCAGGTTCGGAGCTGGTTTCTGGAATTGTAACTGGTCTCCCCTACTTTGAGGTCTCTCATTTTATAGAGATCTTGCAGGAGCCTATCAGATGATGATGTGGCTAGGGTGGTGCACAGACTGCTGAAGTTGCCAGCTCTAGCACATTTTTTCTCAGCTCCAACCCAATCAGTTCCAGAGCCAGTAAAGGTCTTTTCATCCACGTCTATTCCTCCTCTGAACCAAGCTGGAACATCAGAGCCAGAATGTCTAGTACCCATTGTAGTAGAATCTTCAGTGCCGAGACCCACTCTGGAGATTTTGGAACTATTGTCTGCTCTGACATCTTCGGTGCTGTCCCAGATGTCTAGGAGCCAAAGCTCTCCAGTCAGGTCTGGAGGGGGCGCTCAGATCCGAGACTCTTTGGTTCTGAACTTACCTCTCTGGGCTTCGGCACGAGTGAGCTCAGCTCCTACATCGAGTTCAGAGCCAGCCCCCTTGGCACTGAGAATTCCCTCTGCTTCTTTGGAACTGGAGGTGTCCTCAGAGCCAGGGGAATGGCTTTTGAGCTGATGAGGAGTGTGCTGTCCCCCCTACAGCTCTATACAAGGGTACTGACATCTTTCCCCCAAAGCACTGGTTTTTGTCTCAGCACCACCCCAACCACAGGACAGCAGAGATTCCGGGCCTCAGGGTGCCTGATTAGGTGAACAACAGTCTCCCGAGACCTCTCCAGAATACCCTTCCTGAGGAGGCTCCCCAGAAGAGACTTTGCAAGAGGAAGGACCTGGACTCAACAGATGAGTCAGTCACCTCAGACACTGATGTCGAGGAGTCAGGAGGGTCCTCAAGGTCACCCTCTGAGGATCTCTTCTTTGCAGATATCCTATAAATCCTTAAACAGAGATGCGGCTGGAAGCCCATCAACACTTCTGATGAGGAGTCAGTGTACCTGAAGGCCTTTAGATCTCAACCTTCAGCCACCTGGGTGTCTCTGCCTTTCAATGAACTCATGAAACTTGTTAGCCAAAAGGCATGGGATTCACCAGATGCAATGAAACCAGTCCATCAGAGACCAAATAAATTTATTACAGCCCCAAGAGACAAAGAATTTCTTACAAAAGGAGACCCTGTAGATGCTATGGTGGTGGCAGCAGCCACTAAGAAGTAACTTTCTGAAACATCCTCATCTCTCTATCCACCAAACAAGGAGTCTCGAACGATGGACAGATACGGGAAGCTTATTTTTTCATCAGTGACTTTTGCCCTTAAATCGCTGAACTACTAATTGCACTTCACTAGATTTCAAAGAGATCTCCTGAAAGAGTTAGGAGATACTCTTCAAAGTACATTAGCTGCAGGGGTCACAGATAAAGTATCCTCTCAGCTGTCCACCTTAAATTCTGTAGTGGACTCCTCCATGAGAATGATTTCTTATGCAGTGGATGGAGTGAGTAGGGCAGCAGGTTCAGGAGTTTCCCTAAGGAGACACTCCTGGATGCGCCTGTGTAATTTTGAAGAACCTTTCAAGTCTACCTTTGTTAATGCCCCTTTTGATGGTTCCTCACTCTTTGGACCAAAAGTCAAAGATACACTCAGCAGATTTGAGCAGGAAGGGAAAACTCTCTCTGTCACTGGAGTACATTTTTCCATACCTTACAGACCCCATCCTAAGGGTCAGAAGGGTGGTAAAATGTGGTTCAAAAAATCCCAGGGAGTTTTCAAAGACGCATGAGGTGAATCCTTCCCCAGGGGCAGAGGAAGAAGTAGTAATGGTAGATGTCGTCCACGCAGCAGAGGGGGTCCACAAAATCAGGCTGAACATGACTCCTTTTGTGGCCAACCCTCCCAGTGCTCCTGAAAGGAGGCCCACCTGCCCTCCTCTGGAGGTAGTCAGGGGGGCATTTATCTTTGTACCTGGAAGCCTGGCAAGAGATCACAAAAGACAAGTGGGTACAAAGTATAATATCTAGAGGTCACTCCATCCCCTTTTGCCTTCCCATGTCAGAAAAATCCCAGACGTTCCACCCAGTCAAAGGGAACAGGCAAATGTAGAGATTCAAAAGTTGCTGGAAAAAGAGGCATCCAAAGAGTCCCCACACACCAAATAGGATTTGGAACTTACTCAAGATTCTTTTTAGTGCTGAAAAGAACAGGGGACTGGAGACCCATCTTGGATCTCAGCAAACTAAATGAATCTGTAAAGAAGTCAAAGTTCCGAATGGTGACACTGCAGTCTATTCTTCCCCTTTTAAGGAAAGATAACTGGATGTGCTCAATAGATCTCCAGGATGCATACTACCATATCAAAATGGACAGGCCATCAAGGAGTCATTTGCACTTCTGGCTGGGATCCCGTCATTACCAATTTCGAGCTTTGCCCTTTGGTCTCACTACATTCCCCAGAGTGTTCACCAAATGCATGGTAGTAGTCATGGCTCACTTGAGATGAATGGGATTCCAGGTGTTTCCATACCTAGATGACTGGCTCCTGACTGCCACCACCAGGCATCTACTACAACAGGCAAGAGAAGCAACATTATAATGTTGCTCACACTTGGGGATAACAATAAATTCAAAAAAATCTGCCTTGTTGCCATGTCAGCATATTACATTTATAAGAGAAGATCTTGACACTGTTTCCATGATGGCAAAGTTATCTGCGGAGAGAGTATCTCTACTCAGACAACAGATTTCCAACCTTCTGGCAAGGACCAAATGGAAAGTGAAAACAGTCTTAAAAGTCCTAGGAACCATGGCAGCAATGATAACCCTAGTTCCCCTAGCCCGGATGCACATTAAAATTTTGCAATAGCTCCTTTTTTCTCAATGGTCATTTCAAGAACTCCCCATGTCTCACCAGATCAGAATCACAGAGTCATGCAAGAAGGATCTACGATGGTGGCTCCTTTCCAGTCAAGTGACATTAGGTTGCCCTTTTTTCCCTACAGCAACCTGTAGTGGCAGTGACCATGGATGCCTCCCAGATAGGGGGGGGGGGGCATTATCTGGGGAGGATGGTCCAAGGCACATGACAGGAGCACAAGGCCCATTTGCACATTGATGTCCTAGAGATGAGAGCAGTGCTCTTGGCATTGCAAGCACTTCAGGACTCTCTTCCATTAGGAACAATTGGAATTCAGACAGACAACATGTCAGTAGCCTGGTACATAAACAAGCAAGGAGGAACCAAATCCTACCCCCTTTGCCTAGAGGCACTCAGAGTATGGCAATGGGCTACATCTTCCCAATGCTTTCTAGTAGCAATGCACATTCTGGGAAAATCCAATGTGATAGCAGACAGACTCAGCAGGTCAATACTTATACCTCACAAGTGGTCCCTGAAACAAGACATAACAGAGATAATTTTCTGGAAATAGGGCCAAGATTGGCCCCCGGGACTTCTTTATTCATTTCCTCCCTTTCATCTAATACCCAAAGTCATACAGAAATCCAAGTCATTGGGAAGCAGGCTAATTCTCATTGCTCTATACTGGCCTTGTCAGATTTGGTTTTCTTTTTTCTGGTCTCATCTTCAGGAGGATCCATGGGTTCTGGACCCAGTTGTCAGAACACCCCACCCCTCCCTCAAATCCTCAAATTGACATTGTGGCTGTTCCAGTTCCAAGTTTAGTCAGGCTTCATAATTTCACACCGGCAGTGAAACTTATCTTAGATCTTCATTTAAGGCTTCAACCAGGAAGCTATATTCTAGTAAATATAAGAGGTTCTCTTATTGGGTTGCATCAAGAGATATTGACCCCTTCTCTGCCCCAATCAGCTCTAATGTTGAATTCCTGGCAGAGCTCTTTCATCAAGGTTCCGCTGCAGCTACTATTAATGTCCAATTAGCTGCAATTTCTAGTTTTCATATGGGTGACTGGACTCCTAACTTGATGTCCCACAGATTGTGCAAAGCTTTCTTAAAAGGTACTTGCTTATGAAGACCTCCCATTAATGAGCCCCTATCACCATGGGATTTGAATTTTGTCCTATCATATCTGACTTTATCTCCTTTTGAGCCCTCATCAACATGTGATTAAAAATTTCTGTCATCGAAAACAGATTTATTAGTGGCCATTACTTCTGCAAGGAGAGTCTCAGAACTGCAAGCCCTATCAATCAAACCTCCTTACTTGATCTTCCATGAGGATAGAGTATCTTTTCAAACTAACCCATACTTTTTACCTAAAGTGTGTTCTCAAACTAATCTATTGAGCTGCCAGTGTTTTCCCCAATCATGGCAACAAGGCAGAATACAAGCTACACCAATTAGATGTGCACAGACAACTCCACTTCTATTTACACAGAATCAAGGATTTTAAGAAATCTGACCAATTCTTTATTTCCTTTTCAGAAGCAAAAAAAAGGTATGCGTGTTTCTAAGGTCACACTTTCAAACTGGCTTTCAAGTTGCATCACCTTTATCTATAGTACTAATAAGAGAGAGCTACCTTTCAAGGTCAAGGGACATTCTACAAGAGCCATAGCAACATCATCTGCCTATCTAGCTTGACTATCAATGGACAGCATTTGTGCAGCTGCCACATGGGCCAGGCCCCATACCTTTATCACTCATTACAAAGTGGATTTGGCCTCCAGGGATAGGGCCTTTTTTGGTTCCACTGTACTGAAAAAGTGTACTCCCATGAGCTACCCAGAAAATATGGTGCTAGGGATGCTGTCCCAACCAGTAAAAATAAAGGCAAGATAGGTCAACATAACATAAAGACGTTATGTACTCACCATAATGTTCCATGTTTGTTGTCCATCTTACCGTCATTCTTACAACCCTCCCACCTTCCCCCAGGCCAAGGCTTCTGGAGGACTTACAGGTTTTTTGTCCTCAGGCAAGGAGATTCTCTGACTTTCTTTTCTATATCTGTACTCTACAATATAATAAACTGTCGTTCGGCTTTTCCCGGTTAGGGGTCGTCACAGCGGAACTCCGGTCCGCTAATGATTGGCAGTTGATTTTTATGTGCTGGCTTGCCGGGCCTAACGCACAACCTTCAATGAAGGAACGCCCATCCACGCATGTCGACACACAGAAGACGCTCTAACTGAGAATCGAACAGGCAACATCTAACTGTGAGGCGACAACGCTACCGCAGCACCACCACTACAGTAAACATCTGTACTCTACAATATGATTCATGTAAACACATTATAATAGTTAGCAGCAAACAAGATTTGGGGGATTACACCACTACATGACGGGATAGGTGTTCTGCCATGAGCCAAGTGAGAGACTTCGAGCTTTAGTATTTGGCCGAATCAGAGCCAAGGATTGTCTGCGAACCTAACCAGTAAAGATGAAGGTGAGATGGACAACAAATATGGAACATTATGGTGAAGACATAACTTCTTTTTTTCTTGGTGCTACAGCTTTCCTACTTTAAAGGTTGCTTTTGCACATTTATCAAGACCAAATGACATCTCACCTGTCTTGCCTTCTGACTCTGCTGATTATGTTTCAGACCTGTATGGGAGATAGTCCTTTAGCTATGATCACATTTGGAAAGACACTAGATGTCCGTGATGATTTTGGTATTAACAACATTCTATGATTGTTGTCATACATAGGTTTTCAATCAGAGCAATAGCAGGGGATAGGATATGACCAGTACAGTAAGAAAAAGACATATCCAGCACAAAAATGTACACACGTGCACACACACACACACACACACACACACACACACACACACACACACACACAAACACACACACACACACACACACACATGCTTACACACTTTTCATTGGACGCATTTCATTGGACCATATTGACTGAACAAGCTTGACAAAACAGTTTAATTCAAAAAAGGATTTCTGTATTTATTTGTTTGTTTGTTTTAATTTATATATTCCCATTTGTTAACCATGATAGTCTGAATGAGGTAGCAGTTGCTCTTTAGCAGAGTACTAGGGGGAAAAACTCCAGCCAGTAAATAACAATTGAATAGTGACAAATGTTTCATTACAATTTTCAGGCAATATGTTACTGCAAGATGATTTATTTCTTGTGTCAAATAGAAGAGGGCTTTATTATACTGGAAGTATTTTGTATAGAATGGAAAAGAGACAAATGAAAAAGAAAATGAACATAGTAATAAGAGGAGATTTGCTGTAAAGAAATGACATGCCTCAGTAGTTAACAGACCAAGCGTCCTATATAGTATTACAGTTTTGGGAATATGGTAGCTTACAGATATTGTTCAGGGTTATTCACAGCATGTTATAAGAACGTATTTATACAATAGGTTGTATATTTACCATGCATGCATATATATTTGTTCATTCACACCTTTATAAATGCGCTATAACTATGTTTCACATTTAGTTGTCAGAACAGCAACTTAAGTTTATTTCACTTATACAAAACAGTACCTCGGTCAATAATGACACACTAGTAGAATTCATGAGTGCTTGCTAACAGGGAATTCAGAATGCCAATTCTGATTTTTAGTTATACAGAAGGATACTTTAAAGAAAAAGAATGAAATACACTAAAAAATGAACAAATGTCTTTACATATAGCATAATATGCTATTACCAGAATTAAATGACACATTATGTTGAAACATTACCTTTAAATACGAGAAGTGGATTGTTATGGTCAGTAAGTAAAACACATTCATGCAACTATAATAACAGCTAAAAGTGAGCAGTGAAGAATTATATAAATAATATATGCCTACTGCTTGCCATTGATTACTTTCAAAGAAATTATTGTGATGGTTTATTGTAGATATGAATTTTGATGTTAACTTAGAGTTTGTTATGATCATTCAAAGATGAATAGTCAGTTCAAATGCCAAAGTTTAATAATATTACTGTCAATTTGTTACTTAAATGGAAACATTTTTTAATTGTCATTTCTAGAAGATGATTTCAAAACTGATGGATGGTTTGTTTATCACTGAATTTTTAGAAATAATTGTTTGTTATAATTCCTTCAACTTGATTGGTGTATGCTACCCTTTGATGCATTTCTCTGGAACTATTTGGTGTGCTCTGCCTTTCCATCAGCTGGTGTGTATTACTAGTACTTGCCATTTTGGTCATACTAATGATTGACTTTAAAATAGAAATGTTAAAAAAATTGAGAGAACAAATGGTGAGAAATTTAAAATCAACTTTTTACCTGAATGGGAAGGTGTCTCTGAGATATAAATATTAACTGCCATTGTTAGAAAAAGCAAGATACCAGTGACTGGCATTTTAATAATGATGAAAAAATATTGAGAGTTACAAAGAAATAAAACCACAGTTTACTGGCACTAAATGTTTCATACGCATGACTATCACCAAAATATGCTTTCTGGCTTGTAAACAATTTAGGTGACAAGTAAGGATTATGTCTTTGATTAGTGCTGGCTTGCTTAGAAGAAAGTACAACAAGAAACATTTTTCGTTTTCTTAAAAGTAAAATAGAAGGATGCTCAAATAAAAAAAAATGACTGATGAAAACAGTTGCCAATGTGATAAAACACTTACTGCTTTATGAATTTCACATGGACTGTGAATATAAACATTTATTATGAAAGTTCAAACATTCAACTGATAGATTTGAAATGTATATAAAATACAGAAAGCTACGATGTTTCAATACGGTAAACCACATTCTACTATACAACATGCATTAAAATAAAAGTGATTTGAACGCAACAGAAATGGGGCAAAAGAAAATAAAAGCAAGTATGCAAAGAAATTAATAACTTCTGCATTCAGGAATAGTGACTTAAAATTAACATCTTATACATCTGCCAAAGATGTTCTATGCATTGACAGAGACAATATTTCTGTTGTACCTAATTGTAAAATGCCAAATAAGGAGAAGTAGAGAAGTGGTAAAAAGACTAGATGGCTATGCCCAGCAGCATCAGAAGAATCAAATAACCATATGATTCAAGGAAACAAAACTATACTTAAAATCTCATCTTTTCTCTTCTTTAGCTACTATACTTCCCACCCCCCTCTTTTCTCATTGCTGTTTTCTTTCACTCTCTTGACTCTCCTAAACATTTTCCCCCACCCCTCTACTTCAACCCTTCTATTTAATTCTTCTTCTTCCTCCTCTCTACCACCTTGATTTAATCATTAAAGATGTTTTTGGGGCTATTTCTTTAGATGCCCTATTGTAACTCTACATTTTTACTCCATATCTCTACCTCTAGTATTTTTTAGCTATTCTTTTTGCTCAATTTTATCCTTGGTTAATTTCTATTATGGCATGAATGTATGTAGCGGGATCCTATCAGCAGACTGAAGATGCATGTTTTCGAAAGCGTCTTGGTCAAACTGACAAAACCGAAACTACAAAATATCGAAGCGGCATGTAAGCGAATTCTTTCCCTGGGAAAGAATTTGCTTGTCTGCTTCGGTACTTTGCCATTTTCAACACTGTAGTGTGATCTCGGAGTTGGTATATTTAATAGGGGGGTGTGGGGGGCACAGCGAAGCCCCCCACTTAATCTCATGTTTTAATGTGCTTTCCTTTTTTTTTTTTTTTTGTTGGAACAGCAAATTTTTTCCCTTGGAAAAAAATTGCTGTTCTGACAGTTCGGTTATGTAAGCTTTCACTTGCATGGGGTTGTTTAATCACCGTTCGCTTACCTAAGCATTCGGTAATCTAATATAGACTCTATGTAGCTATGTATTCATATTCAAATATGGCATGAATGTATGTAGTCATGTATTCGTATTCACATTACTTGTAAAGTAACTTTGTTATTGTCATTTTTTTTGTTAGTGTGGAGCTTTTCTCCTTGGGTCTCCACTGAAAATGGGCCACCAGCCCTTTTGGACTAACCCAGTTGACAAATAAATAAATAAATAAATAAATAAATAAATACAACTGTTGGGGAGGTTGGTATAATGATTAATATGTTTACTTCACAGACACAAGTTACAGGGTTTGACCCTCACCTTTGAAAAGGAAATTGGCTAGGCTTAAAAGTAGCCCACAGGGGCAACTTACCTATAGCTGACACACTGGTGTGCTTTAACAGGGAAGGAGAGTGGCATAATGGTGAACGTGTTTACCTTATAGGCACCATGTACAGGGTTCAATTCTCAAATGGGATAATTATTTAGGCTTAAAATGGCCCACAAGAGCTGTTAGCAGGTGCTAACCTATTAACCTAAAACAAAACAAACTATAGTAAATCTGTGTGATAGGCAGTTATCTGTTGCAATACTTACTATGTCATTTAAACATTTATCGTATAATACAACTGATTATGTTACAACTTTTCAGTTGTTACTTGACGTAGAGAAATACTAAATAAAATGAAAGTGTTTTATTTGGGGAGAGGAAGAAGAAATTATTTAAGTAATGGTACATAATGCTAGATTCAGTAGTCTGTCCAATTAAGAAATATGCATTCTGAAGAAATATGAGCAATGACTTCTAATCCCTGAGAGAGATAAGTATATGTGTTTGTAGTTCAGAATACCCAGCATTATTTAGTTTCTCTTAACAAACATGCAATGTCAAAGTGTGCTGTTGACAAATGAAATATTAAAGATTAAAGCAGAATAAAGGAAGGTTAATCTATTTTTACATGATAATTTAAAAACTGGTATGAATGATAGCCAGTCATGATTATTTTAAAATAGAATATCCTATTTTCTTTTCATCTCTCTTTTGAAAATCCATAAGCCCTTTTTTGCCCACTAGGGAAATAAATTATATCTGTCATAAAAGAACTAATTCAGCTTGTATCAGGATTTGTATGAAGAAGCCTTAGTTTAACCTTTAGAGAAAGTCGGTGCCATGCTTGAAAAATGCAATAACTTCATTTAAACTGTCATTGATATCCAAATTGAACAAAATTGTTTCCTATGTATTTTGGACATCAGCTTATCATAATACAATGATTGGAGCTTTATCTGTTGGCAAGTGCTAGTTAATGAATAAGTGCTAGAGAGACATACATATCCTGGACATAGATAAGTAGCTTCATGTAATGCAGAAAAAGATGAATGAGAAATATTATTGGAGAATAGGTTCAAACTGGAGAAATGTTGAAGGAGAACCATTGCAATTTTAACTTCATCCAGCAACGAACAGCAAATATCATCATGCCATCATAATTTTCTTGATGTATTACCAGTGGTGGGAAAAATGTGAAGCAATAAAATCCTCAGGGCACAGTTTCTTTTCATAACATCAAGGTATTCCCATAAGTGAAGCTGCAGAAGATGTCTTGGTAATGGTATCTTAAAAGAGTATTATAACAATGCCATCTCATTGAGCACTAAGATCACCTATAAAAAAATATATTTTTTTAGGTTTGTAAGGGGTAAGAAAAAAGAATTTTACATCAAACAATGAGAAATATTCAATAAACTGGCTCTCAAAAAATTGAATATTAACATTTAGGAGAACCGCAGACATCCCAGATGAAATTCAAACATTTGTGCTTATAACCAAGCAAAATACTGTTGATTTGGCATCATCAACTCTGTGACATGTGGACAGCATGTGATTTAGTTAAGAGAAAAGTAATGCCCCAGGATTCAATAATGTCTATGTAGAGCCTACATGGAAAGTATCCATGTACATGACTACAGTTCCCCCTCATCAGTGCACCATACATATTAAGTATGGTGGGCACCTAAGGGAGGTCACAGCAACATGGATATTGAATCTGTGTAAGACTGATGGAGCAGTCACTCACCTTTCAGCCTGTCCACATACGCCGAAAGGTGTACATGAACTTTTATTTCATTAAATTGCATTTTAATGGTTTTTTTTACATTTCGGTTCTTGTTTGCTCATTGTGACACATTGCTTAGTTATGCATAGCTTTGCACACATATACATCAGATATTTGCTAGACACCTAAATAGAAACTGGATGCATTCAATGTTAATAAATATTTTTTTTTATCGTTTTTGTGCTTGTTTGCGCGATGTGGTGTGTTGCTTAGCTAGACATAGCATGATGTACTTAAGCATTAAACATCCACTAGACATCTAAAAATTGAAACTGGATGCATTCAATATTCATTTTATTTATTTACATGTGCTTGTTTGCGCAATGCAGTGCATTGCTTAGTTAGGTGTAGTGAGGCGTACTTAAGCAGTAGACATCCACTATACAGCTAAAAATTGAAACCAGATGTATTCAATTGCTGCAGGTCTGCACTGCGTAGCAGCGCACAAACCCGTGCAGCTAAGCTGCGCTATGCTTAGAGGCACCTTCCCAGTATATTTGAAGATATTCAAGCTCCCTTCACTATCCCAGTGGCTAGATAGGTTGAGTCATGATCTACAATGTAGTAGGTCCCAGGTTCAAGTCCTGGCTAGTAATGCTTTTTACATATAGTGCTGTGAAACTGTGTCAGGTGACTGAAACATTGGTTGACTTTAAATTAAATAATTGTCACATTTAGAAGCAGAAAAGCTATGCAATGCTAAACAGCACTTAAACATGGTCAACAGTCTTTTCCAGTTTGCAGGTTTAATTTACCACAGCGCAACATGGTAGGCCAGTTCCCTGTGATCCACCTACTTTGGCTGCCCTGGCCAAGGCACTGGGGCCCAGCATGTCTGGGCTGCAGCCTGGTGGCACCCCCACTGTTGCCCCTGCACTACCTGGTCCATTGGGTAGTTCCACCAAACAAGTTGGCTGAGGGTGGTACCCCCTCTAAGAGTGGAGGTGGAGGGGGTGTTTTTATCACTGTAATGAACTGCCAGGAATGGTGCATGGGCTGCTGCACCAAACTGTTGGTGCCTACACCAGATGGAGAGCATGCTGTCCTTCCTGGTGGGGTAGTCTGGCCCAAAGCATTCGCATCGACCACTGCCTCTACAGGAGCAGTTAAGGTTCAGTGCTGAAAGTCCCATGGGTGAGGACTTAAGTCACACTGCTACTGTGTCTGATGTCCATAGGACTGGGATTCCACAACACCTTTCCCAAACAAGGTGTTCACCCCCCTCTTGTGTCACACACCAACCCCGTCTGCTGTCTTGTCTGTCATGTCTGTCTGCAAAAGTTTCCTAACTTTCCCAGCTTGCCTCCCCCCATACATACCTTTGTCCCTTCCCCAACATTCCACTCTCAAGTTACAAAAATGCGGGCACCTGTATATATCGTTCAATACATAATTAATCCACTGGGTAGTTTCTCTACTGATATGGTAACGTTTTATTCCCATAAGGTGCATTCATTTTTGTTGGGATTGTTGAACAGCAATATGATTGATAATAAACTGTTTTTGTTTCTAGACGTACCTTCACCATTGATTCCTTTGATCAATGGACGTCCCAAAATACATAAAGATCTGTTAAATCCCCCTCTAAGACCAATTGTAGCTGTAAGGGGGTGGATTACAGAGCCAGCTTCGATATTTATAGAAAGTAATTTGAGACCAATAGTAGATAATAATATGTATATTTTGAAAGACACTAGACAATTCTTGATAGATCTTTATGATTGTCTTAAAGATACAATAGATACAACAGGATTGATTTTTGTGATGATGGATGTGCAGTCTCTCTTTACTGTTATTCCTAATCAGGTAGGCTTGGAAATGTTAGGCCGGCACTTGAAGCGTGTTTCTAATATGTCAGAGTTGCAAGTTAGCTTACTGACTTCTCTTTTACAGTTAGTTTTAAACAATAATATTTTCTACTTCGAAGGGAAATGTTTTTTGCAGAAAGATGGCGTAACTATGGGCACAACTTGTGCCAATAGCTACGCCAATTTGTTTATGGCTGAATGGGAATATGAGGTTATGTGTCAACTACCAGCTTTTATAGAACATGTCTTATTCTATAGACGTTTTGTGGATGACCTTTTCTTTATATGGAAAGGCTCCACTATTGTGTTGCATGAATTTATTGGACAAATTAATTCCTCTACTAGCTATTTAAAGTTTAGTTGTGAGACATCAACCACAAAGATATCATTTTTGGATGTATTTGTAGAGAAACTACCCAGTGGATTAATTAATACTGGTGTGTTCAGAGAGCCTTGTCACATTAATACACTCTTACATCGCCATAGTATGCACCCACCATATATTTTTAATAATATTATTAAGGGACAGGCGATGAGGGTCTCGAGATATAATCCGAGTTCCACTGGGTTTGAATGTGACCTTGCAGAACTTAATCAAAGGCTCTTACAGAGAGGATATGAGAAAGATGATATTTCCAAAGGGATGAATGGTCTGTGTGACATGCGATCAGGTGTGGCAGCACCTTATTTCTCTGATAGTAGAATGGTCACTGATTTAACAGATAC
Organism: Protopterus annectens; assembly: GCF_019279795.1. Lineage (NCBI taxonomy): Eukaryota > Metazoa > Chordata > Ceratodontiformes > Protopteridae > Protopterus > Protopterus annectens. The sequence goes on from NC_056744.1 coordinate 808,716,043, forward strand.
AACTAGTTGTAGTAGAACTATTTTTAATAAAGAGGCGTTCTCAATTTTTTATACAAAAAAGAAAGAAGAATGGCAGGACACTGCTGGATTAACTCCTTCTTTTATTAAAACAACCAAAACATCCAAGGATAAGCGCTTTCGGGTGTGATACCCTTCATCAGATAAAGAGAACAAACATTACCACTGTTTTAAATTAAAAGCCAACCAATCAGCAATCAGTAAATGACCCGCCTTTTTAGTAGGGCGGGTTTCAAAGGAACCATGTCATTTAACCCTGGGCTCCTATGAGCCCTCAGCTCCAAGATCCATTCAGATTCAAGGGATTCTGTCATCAACCTTGTGTCTCCTCCCCTATTATTTAACCTTACATTAACCACAGCCCTGAAGCTGAAAGTATGTGTTGAGTGCTGTTCAATGTGCCTATAAAGAGCATTATGCTCATTTTTATTTCTAATATTGGAAAGATGCTGTAAAATTCTGATCTTAAACATATTATTGGTCTTCCCAACATAATACGCTGCGCATTGTTCACATGTAGCCAAATAAACTATGTTGCTTGTCCTGCAGGTAGCCCTTGCCTTAAGATGGTATAACCTTCCAGTAACAGGATGTTTAAAAGTTGCATTCTTATTGATAGACGGACAGGCTTTACATAAGCCACAGGGAACACTACCTGGGCTCTCCTTAAATAAATTGGATGTAGTAAAAGCCTTTTCATTACAAAGGATGTCCTTCAAATTCTTATTTCTCTTGTATCCAAAGCTGGGTCTGGTTCCTAATAGATCCTTTAATTTATTGTCACTTCTTAAGATGTTCCAGTTTTTAAAAATTATATTTTTTATATCTTTGGTATTGCTACTATAGGTGACAAACAGCTTAGGTTCCCTTTTTTGTGGAGCTTTGGCCTTGGATTCAACGAGCTCTTGTCTGATCCATGGTTTGTATTTACTATCCCTTTTCTGCCTACTATCATTAATGACTTCACTAATCATCCCCTCTTTGTATCCTCTGTCCAAAAAACATTGCTTCAAGGACTCTATCTCTTTCTCATACTCTGTATCATTCATTGATATCCTAGATATTCTGCCTGCCTGGCCCTGAACTATGTTGGGGAACATATGACGGGGGTGCATGCTATCAAAGCATAGCAAACTGTTTTTCCAGCAATCCTTTCTAAATAACTTCGATGAAAAACCATTGCTAGTTTGTGTAATACTGACATTAAAAAATCTATGCTGGTATCAGAGAAATTCAACTTAAATCTAAGGAAGGATGTAGTGGAATGTAGATAGCTGACAAGATCTATTAACATGTCTGCCTCACCCCTCCAAAAGAAAAAAACATCGTCTACAAAACATGTATACATATACACATGTTGTTTCCATAATGGATGTTCTAAAATTACATCTTTCTCCCAAAACCAAAGGACCAGGTTGGCATATGTATTAGCACAGGGGGTGCCCATAGCTACCCCCTGTGCTTGTCTATATATTTGCTTGTTCCCTATAAAGACATTATTCTCTAAGACCAAGGCCAACATCATCTTAACTAAGGATATATTGTTGTCCTCCTCACCCAAGTCACTCAGAACCCCACCTATGGCTTGGATACCAAAGTCATTACTGATCACAGTAAAAAGATTATGGACATCCAACGTCACCATTAAAGGTTTTCCCTGTGGCTTATTATGATTGAACCTGCCTACCCTTCTAAGGAAATCACCAGTGTCTTTCAACACAGAGGATGCTTTATCTAGAAGTGGTCAAGTGTATATTCTACCCAGATGGAGATATGCTCCGTGACCCAGCCTCTGCCGAGACAATGGGTCTGAACGGGGGGTCTTCTACTGATTTATGAATTTTTGGCAGAGCTTTAAAAATAGGTATAACTGCTTTTTCGATCCAAAGAAATTGTAGCATCTCATCACTTATTAGCATATCAAAATTTAACCTCTTCAAGCTGTTGTGTACTTCATCCACTAGCATCTTGACACCTATGGGGTTGAGTGGAACATAGACTTTCTTATCTAATAACAACCCCTGAATTTTCTGTTGGTAAAAGGTGGTGTCCATCACCACTACGGTACCCCCTTTATCAGCCATTTTTATAACCAAATTGTTGTTAGAGCCCAAATCATGTAAGGCTTGTTGCTGAGGTCGCGTTAGGTTATGGTATTTTTGTAGTCCTTCCCTTTGAAAATATTCTTGTAAATCATTCTCATAGCTGTTGATGAACAAATTTAAAGCTGGAGAGAAGGGTGGCACATAACTACTAGGTAGTTTTAAAGTAGTCCCTAGCTCATTATTATTACCAAAAATACATTTTAAAGCTAATGTTCTACAAAACAACATAATATCTAATATTACATCACTAAAACCACTTGCCCTGCCAGGCACAAAGGTAAGACCTTTGTTTAACACATACAACTCATCTTATGTTAAAGAATGTGATGAAAGATTAAAAACAATACCACTATTGTGATTAAAAGTCATTCGTAAGTCCTCCTCCTCTTGCCTGGATATCTGCCCTCGCTCGAGGAGCGTCTCCATGCTCCTCGCTTCTTGACAGGAGCAGGTAGCTGGTCCAAAAAACGTTGCTGTCCCTCGAAGTCTTAGGGCGCTCCCATGGCTAGCCCCTCTGTAGATACTACTGCAGCATAAGTGAAAGATTCAGTCCCATCCGTACGACTAGGGTTGAGCGTGGAAATCGAACCTGCTGTTGGATCCTCAGACTCTATCAGCTGCTCCTTGTCTGCTGTTCTTGTTAGAGACCCTCCTGGGCCTCCTGTAGGTGATGGTATATTAATTCCTATATTCCCTCCTGTGACGACTGTCGAGCTATGAACGCTGTTGAGTGTAAGTGTAGCCAAACGCCTCTGGGAATCAATCACTTCCTGTTGGCGTTTAGGTTGATTCCTATTGATGGTATTGCTCACTGTGTTACGCTGTGTAGCACTCCTGGGCCACACAAAGATGTTCCCTGAAACAAAATCATCGTAGTCACGTTTTAATTTCTGTAACTTCTGTACACGTAGCTTCTTATTATTGTCAGATATGGTGGTATAAAGATGTTGTAAACGTGCTACGTGATAAGGTTCACAGTAGTCTCTCTCTAATTTATTACGCAAAGTCTCTACTTCAGTTTTTAACTGAGCCATTTCTGGTGCAAAAAAGGTTGTTAAGATCTCCATATATTTAAAACTAGTCTGTATGTTTAGCGACTGCCATTGGGCCAGAAGGTCTGGGTAGCGTTCGCCCTGCGTGGGCATGCAGAGGATTCTCATTCCTCTGGGAACAATCCCATAGGATTGACAGGCTTCCAAATGGTAAGCCTGCCACTGTAAACGTTGCAGCCTTCCAGCTTTATGGTTTAAATCATGTATTAAACTGTCAAATGATTTATCCATGGCTACAGGTATAAAATCTTTAACTGGAGCAGTTTTATCTACAGAAAAACCCAAGTTAAGTAAAGGGTTTTCTGTAAAAAATACTTTATCAAGGCTATTCAGCTCACCTCTAGTATTCCCATCTCCATCAGCAAGTTGATCAGAGTTCATCTTATTCTGTTGTTCCACAGCAGACATAGCACTATTAGAACCAAATAAAAATCAAAGTCCAAAACCAGAAGTTCTGTGCTATGACAAAGTCCCACCAAACAGCAAACAGCAAAATCCAAAAAAGAAAGAAGAATGGCAGGACACTGCTGGATTAACTCCTTCTTTTATTAAAACAACCAAAACATCCAAGGATAAGTGCTTTCGGGTGTGATACCCTTCATCAGATAAAGAGAACAAACATTACCACTGTTTTAAATTAAAAGCCAACCAATCAGCAATCAGTAAATTACCTGCCTTTTTAGTAGGGAGGCAGGTTCAATCATAATAAGCCACAGGGAAAACTTTTAATGGTGACGTTGGATGTCCATAATCTTTTTACTGTGATCAGTAATGACTTTGGTATCCAAGCCATAGGTGGGGTTCTGAGTGACTTGGGTGAGGAGGACAACAATATATCCTTAGTTAAGATGATGTTGGCCTTGGTCTTAGAGAATAATGTCTTTATAGGGAACAAGCAAATATATAGACAAGCACAGGGGGTAGCTATGGGCACCCCCTGTGCTAATACATACGCCAACCTGGTCCTTTGGTTTTGGGAGAAAGATGTAATTTTAGAACATCCATTATGGAAACGACATGTGTATATGTATACACATTTTGTAGACGATGTTTTTTTCTTTTGGAGGGGTGAGGCAGACATGTTAATAGATTTTGTCAGCTATCTACATTCCACTACATCCTTCCTTAGATTTAAGTTGAATTTCTCTGATACCAGCATAGATTTTTTGGATGTCAGTATTACACAAACTAGCAATGGTTTTTCATCGAAGTTATTTAGAAAGGATTGCTGGAAAAACAGTTTGCTATGCTTTGATAGCATGCACCCCCGTCATATGTTCCCCAACATAGTTCAGGGCCAGGCAGGCAGAATATCTAGGATATCAATGAATGATACAGAGTATGAGAAAGAGATAGAGTCCTTGAAGCAATGTTTTTTGGACAGAGGATATAAAGAGGGGATGATTAGTGAAGTCATTAATGATAGTAGGCAGAAAAGGGATAGTAAATACAAACCATGGATCAGACAAGAGCTCGTTGAATCCAAGGCCAAAGCTCCATAAAAAAGGGAACCTAAGCTGTTTGTCACCTATAGTAGCAATACCAAAGATATAAAAAATATAATTTTTAAAAACTGGAACATCTTAAGAAGTGACAATAAGTTAAAGGATCTATTAGGAACCAGACCCAGCTTTGGATACAAGAGAAATAAGAATTTGAAGGACATCCTTTGTAATGAAAAGGCTATTACTACATCCAATTTATTTAAGGAGAGCCCAGGTAGTGTTCCCTGTGGCTTATGTAAAGCCTGTCCGTCTATCAATAAGAATGCAACTTTTAAACATCCTGTTACTGGAAGGTTATACCATCTTAAGGCAAGGGCTACCTGCAGGACAAGCAACATAGTTTATTTGGCTACATGTGAACAATGCGCAGCATATTATGTTGGGAAGACCAATAATATGTTTAAGATCAGAATTTTACAGCATCTTTCCAATATTAGAAATAAAATGAGCATAATGCTCTTTATAGGCACATTGAACAGCACTCAACACATACTTTCAGCTTCAGGGCTGTGGTTAATGTAAGGTTAAATAATAGGGGAGGAGACATAAGGTTGATGACAGAATCCCTTGAATCTGAATGGATCTTGGAGCTGAGGGCTCATAGGAGCCCAGGGTTAAATGACATGGTTCCTTTGAAACCCGCCCTACTAAAAAGGCGGGTCATTTACTGATTGCTGATTGGTTGGCTTTTAATTTAAAACAGTGGTAATGTTTGTTCTCTTTATCTGATGAAGGGTATCACACCCGAAAGCGCTTATCCTTGGATGTTTTGGTTGTTTTAATAAAAGGAGTTAATCCAGCAGTGTCCTGCCATTCTTCTTTCTTTTTTGGATTTTGCTGTTTGCTGTTTGGTGGGACTTTGTCATAGCACAGAACTTTTGGTTTTGGACTTTGATTTGTATTTGGTTCTAATAGTGCTATGTCTGCTGTGGAACAACAGAATAAGATGAACTCTGATCAACTTGCTGATGGAGATGGGAATACTAGAGGTGAGCTGAATAGCCTTGATAAAGTATTTTTTACAGAAAACCCTTTACTTAACTTGGGTTTTTCTGTAGATAAAACTGCTCCAGTTAAAGATTTTATACCTGTAGCCATGGATAAATCATTTGACAGTTTAATACATGATTTAAACCATAAAGCTGGAAGGCTGCAACATTTACAGTGGCAGGCTTACCATTTGGAAGCCTGTCAATCCTATGGTATAGTTCCCAGAGGAATGAGAATCCTCTGCATGCCCACGCAGGGCGAACGCTACCCAGACCTTGTGGCCCAATGGCAGTCGCTAAACATACAGACTAGTTTTAAATATATGGAGATCTTAACAACCTTTTTTGCACCAGAAATGGCTCAGTTAAAAACTGAAGTAGAGACTTTGCGTAATAAATTAGAGAGAGACTACTGTGAACCTTATCACGTAGCACGTTTACAACATCTTTATACCACCATATCTGACAATAATGAGAAGCTACGTGTACAGAAGTTACAGAAATTAAAACGTGACCACGATGATTTTGTTTCAGGGAACATCTTTGTGTGGCCCAGGAGTGCTACACAGTGTAACACAGTGAGCAATACCATCAATAGGAATCAACCTAAACGCCAACAGGAAGTGATTGATTCCCAGAGGCGTTTGGCTACACTTACACTCAACAGCGTTCATAGCTCGACAGTCATCACAGGAGGGAATATAGGAATTAATATACCATCACCTACAGGAGGCCCAGGAGGGTCTCTAACAAGAGCAGCAGACAAGGAGCAGCTGATAGAGTCTGAGGATCCAACAGCAGGTTCGATTTCCACGCTCAACCCTAGTCGTACGGATGGGACTGAATCTTTCACTTATGCTGCAGTAGTATCTACAGAGGGGCTAGCCATGGGAGCGCGCCCTAAGACTTCGCAGGGACAGCAACGTTTTTTGGACCAGCTACCTGCTCCTGTCAAGAAGCGAGGAGCATGGAGACGCTCCTCGAGCGAGGGCAGATATCCAGGCAAGAGGAGGAGGACTTACGAATGACTTTTAATCACAATAGTGGTATTGTTTTTAATCTTTCATCACATTCTTTAACATAAGATGAGTTGTATGTGTTAAACAAAGGTCTTACCTTTGTGCCTGGCAGGGCAAGTGGTTTTAGTGATGTAATATTAGATATTATGTTGTTTTGTAGAACATTAGCTTTAAAATGTATTTTTGGTAATAATAATGAGCTAGGGACTACTTTAAAACTACCTAGTAGTTATGTGCCACCCTTCTCTCCAGCTTTAAATTTGTTCATCAATAGCTGTGAGAATGATTTACGAGAATATTTTCAAAGGGGAGGACTACAAAAATACCATAACCTAACGCGACCTCAGCAACAAGCCTTACATGATTTGGGCTCTAACAACAATTTGGTTATAAAAATGGCTGATAAAGGGGGTGGCGTAGTGGTGATGGACACCACCTTTTACCAACAGAAAATTCAGGGGTTGTTATTAGATAAGAAAGTCTATGTTCCACTCAACCCCATAGGTGTCAAGATGCTAGTGGATGAAGTACACAACAGCTTGAAGAGGTTAAATTTTGATATGCTAATAAGTGATGAGATGCTACAATTTCTTTGGATAGAAAAAGCAGTTATACCTATTTTTAAAGCTCTGCCAAAAATTCATAAATCAGTAGAAGACCCAAAGTTCAGACCCATTGTCTCGGGCAGAGGCTGGGTCACGGAGCATATCTCCATCTGGGTAGAATATACACTTCGACCACTTCTAGATAAAGCATCCTCTGTGTTGAAAGACACTGGTGATTTCCTTAGAAGGGTAGGCAGGTTCAATCATAATAAGCCACAGGGAAAACTTTTAATGGTGACGTTGGATGTCCATAATCTTTTTACTGTGATCAGTAATGACTTTGGTATCCAAGCCATAGGTGGGGTTATGAGTGACTTGGGTGAGGAGGACAACAATATATCCTTAGTTAAGATGATGTTGGCCTTGGTCTTAGAGAATAATGTCTTTATAGGAACAAGCAAATATATAGACAAGCACAGGGGTAGCTATGGGCACCCCTGTGCTAATACATACGCCAACCTGGTCCTTTGGTTTTGGGAGAAAGATGTAATTTTAGAACATCCATTATGGAAACAACATGTGTATATGTATACACGTTTTGTAGACGATGTTTTTTCTTTTGGAGGGTGAGGCAGACATGTTAATAGATTTTGTCAGCTATCTACATTCCACTACATCCTTCCTTAGATTTAAGTTGAATTTCTCTGATACCAGCATATATTTTTTGGATGTCAGTATTACACAAACTAGCAATGGTTTTTCATCGAAGTTATTTAGAAAGGATTGCTGGAAAAACAGTTTGCTATGCTTTGATAGCATGCACCCCGTCATATGTTCCCCAACATAGTTCAGGGCCAGGCAGGCAGAATATCTAGGATATCAATGAATGATACAGAGTATGAGAAAGAGATAGAGTCCTTGAAGCAATGTTTTTTGGACAGAGGATACAAAGAGGGGATGATTAGTGAAGTCATTAATGATAGTAGGCAGAAAAGGGATAGTAAATACAAACCATGGATCAGACAAGAGCTCGTTGAATCCAAGGCCAAAGCTCCACAAAAAAGGGAACCTAAGCTGTTTGTCACCTATAGTAGCAATACCAAAGATATAAAAAATATAATTTTTAAAAACTGGAACATCTTAAGAAGTGACAATAAGTTAAAGGATCTATTAGGAACCAGACCCAGCTTTGGATACAAGAGAAATAAGAATTTGAAGGACATCCTTTGTAATGAAAAGGCTTTTACTACATCCAATTTATTTAAGGAGAGCCCAGGTAGTGTTTCCTGTGGCTTATGTAAAGCCTGTCCGTCTATCAATAAGAATGCAACTTTTAAACATCCTGTTACTGGAAGGTTATACCATCTTAAGGCAAGGGCTACCTGCAGGACAAGCAACATAGTTTATTTGGCTACATGTGAACAATGCGCAGCATATTATGTTGGGAAGACCAATAATATGTTTAAGATCAGAATTTTACAGCATCTTTCCAATATCAGAAATAAAAATGAGCATAATGCTCTTTATAGGCACATTGAACAGCACTCAACACATACTTTCAGCTTCAGGGCTGTGGTTAATGTAAGGTTAAATAATAGGGGAGGAGACACAAGGTTGATGACAGAATCCCTTGAATCTGAATGGATCTTGGAGCTGAGGGCTCATAGGAGCCCAGGGTTAAATGACATGGTTCCTTTGAAACCCGCCCTACTAAAAAGGCGGGTAATTTACTGATTGCTGATTGGTTGGCTTTTAATTTAAAACAGTGGTAATGTTTGTTCTCTTTATCTGATGAAGGGTATCACACCCGAAAGCGCTTATCCTTGGATGTTTTGGTTGTTTTAATAAAAGAAGGAGTTAATCCAGCAGTGTCCTGCCATTCTTCTTTCTTTTTTGGATTTTGCTGTTTGCTGTTTGGTGGGACTTTGTCATAGCACAGAACTTTTGGTTTTGGACTTCAATTTTTTATACCCATGATGTTTGGAACATCAAAGATGTGGTTAAGGCACATTGGAATATTTTAATGGTGGACCCACAAGTTAGAGAGAAGTTAGGTGATGTTCCACGTTTTAGATATAAGAATAAGAAGAACCTCAAAAGGTTATTATGTGAGAAGCGTCCAAGGAATGATAATGTTTCCTTTCAATCTTTTAGTACTTCTAGTTGTGGTAATTGTAATTTCTGTTCACATATTGATTCGAATGCTGTATTATACATCCTGTTAGTAAATATAGATATTTTTTTAAAGTGAATGGAGACTGCACATCCAGTAATGTTGTCTAACTTGCTACATGCCTTGCTTGCACATCTTTCTATGTAGGAAAAACAAATAGATGTTTGAAAGATCGTATACGTGAACATCTTTATAGTATTAGGATGATGCATAAAAGCAATGCACTAGCTAGGCATGTCCTTGAATCTGGTCCGAATCACATTTTTAGTTTCAGGATAGTAGAGAAAATGGATGTTAGTATTAGAGGTGGAGACATAAGGACGCATACTGAAAGCAGAGAGAATATATGGATTTTGATGTTTAGATCTGATGTGTTTCCAGGGCTTAATGCTAAGCTATCAGTTAAACCATTTTTTAAAAATGAGAAGGTTGAAAGCCCATTAATAGACACTAATAGACATGTCCTTTAATCCTTCTATATATCGGAGTTAGTATAGCCCTTATGTAATTATGTATTTATTTTATTATTTTATTGTAAATACAGATGTATTCTATATGATGTATATTGAGTGGTATGTTGATATATTTTTATATATTTTTATATTTATTGTTATTCCTATATATATGTAGATTTTTTATTTATTGTTTATTACAGTTTCATATGCAACTATGTACATTTATTTCTAAATTTCGTTATATACTGAGATGATTTTAGCATTTGTACTTTTATTATGTTGATATAAGTGTTCTAATATGATAATAAGTGGTTTTAATTGATTGATTTCCCGCCTAGAATGCTATTTAAACTAATTAAAGTTATATGGTATATGAGTCTGAAGAAGCCATTTGGGTGAAAGCGCTTTCTCGATATACAATAAATTATCTTGTTTGTTACTTCAGTGGATCGTGATATGATTTATGCTAGCTACTGGATTTTTAACGTGAATTTTTAACCTTTCTGAAGAACAGTACTACTGACATATATAGCTCCTGCTGCTATTCGTTTCCTCCTGACTGATTTTGCCTATTCATTAACTTTTGTGTGTTTGGAGGAGCGTTTACTCCACAATTTCTGCGACTTTACTTATTTTTTTAATAAGCAATGAAACAAAAATGTATGAACCAATAACTACCCATTTCAGAAAATTTCAACAATAAAAGGCCACTCGTCTTCTGTCATTACAATCCACCAATATTACTCCACACACACAATCTATGCGGAAGTAAAATCATCTGAATTCCACATTAAAGAAATATGTAACTAATGAAGAGGATGCTACTGGCAAACAACTTTACATATCAATGTTTTATCTACAAATGCAGTGCCTGCTGCCCTTGAAAATGTAATTGCCTATATTACATTCAAAAATTGGTAAGTTAGTAATATTGCAATAGGAAATGACTAATAAGGTCATAGTCACTTACTTCTGTCCAACAATATGTCTCATTACCTAGTCCATCAACATCAGAAATGCTCTCTCCACCTTGGAAAAGCAAAACTGATAAGTTTAAGGGGATGGCTGCATACTTCCTAGTGTCAAACCAAACATTAGCTTTTAATCTATTGTACTAGACAAATTTTTGATTGAACCAGACTTCTGAGGACAGGCATGGTGACAGTTCAGCTTCCAGCTAAGAAAAACAGTCTAGAATATACTGCATTATCACCGACAAACTGAATAACTAAAGATTCCTACAAGCCTGAAAAATATTAGATTGACACCACGACTGGAAAGAGAATAAGCAAGCTTAACATTAAACAGCCTTGCATGACTAGTTCTCCATTCAATGGAATGGTACACACCCTTGACCCAAATGTGGACTGTAAATAAATGATAGTTTTTTTTTTCTTTAAATTTACTAAGGGTTGTAACATTGTATTTTACTAACCTTACCACTTGCTGAAAATGACCACATTGCTAAACAAAATAAATAAGGGGGTTTTGGTGGAGACTCAAAGTTTCAACCTACAATAAAGCAGGTTAAAAAACTATAATATTCAGTTATCAGGGTATTTTTATTCAATATATAAGCAAACATAGGCCTTTCATATACTGCCACAGCCAAAGCATGTGCTCAAATGAAGTCAGAAACAGTGCTTAAAAGATACCATAGGTTAACTTTTTTGTAATTTTCTAAACATTGTACTGTAAACAGTGTATCATGACCTGCCTTGCTGTTATGAATAAAACACATTTTTGTTGACTTTTTTAATCTACAAAAGCTCTAACATAAAACAGCTTAGCTTAAGAACATTCCTACATTAAAATGGCCCGCAAGAAAACCTGGATATTATATGACAAATTTTACTATTCAAAAAATGTAAACTTATATAAAAAACAAACACACAAAGTAAATGCGACCCGGTTGCTCTTTTAAACTATATATATATATATATATATATATATATATATATATATATATATATATATATATATACATATATAGATAAAATCATTATCTTAGGTGACAAAGTGATAAATCACAGAACTACAAATTTTATGAGGACAGTTGAGAATTATGTTGCACTCACACACAGCTGCTTTCTCTCACATAGCAATACAAACACACACACACACACACACACACACACACACACACACACACACACACACACACACACACAAACACACATAATAAGAAAAGTAAATTAATTAAAATAGATAAATAAATGTACACAAACTGCGCCCTTTACTAGGCTGGCCTGTATGGTGCACTATCGATTGCCTAGTTCGCCTATGCCTAAGGCTGACCATGGTTGGTCTGAGACACTATCTTTATTGGAATGTATGTTGTCTGTGATGGAATGTCTGGTTGGAGTTGAGCATCAGCCTTGTGGATGTAATCAGCAACTACATTTGCTGATAGTTAATGTGGCCATGCGCAATCACGTTCCCTTAGTGGCAGTACATCCAGAGCTCCAGAAGAGGGTGTGCTGTCCACACCAAGACATGGCAGGCCATAGGCTCATGGTCCTGAATGATCCAGTGGAGGACAAGTTGCCAGCAGACAGCAGTCACCCTCAGGTAGTAGCGCAGCATCTGACCTTGGGCATGGAGGTGCCAGTGCAACTCCTGGCAGAGCCAGTTCACATGTTCGGGAGTGAAGATGAACTCTCAGCTCTACCATGTACAGCTCACAGCTGTCCAACATGCAGACATGTAGAGTTAGCACTGAGCTTGGCTGTGTACACGCAGACACTCAAACCTCTGTCACATTCAGGTCACCAACAGACACACATGGCACATTTCCATGGTCCCTCTTGCCTGCTTCTCTTCCTGACTCACACATAAACTTGCCAGCCTATTGGGTCAGCCTAGGCCTCCTGCACCCCCACACAACACCCTGTGCAAGTGATATCACTCTCATCTCTCTTATGGATGTAGGGAAATAAAGTTATGTGTCTGATGCACAGACTGACTATCTACATTAATATGAATTTGCTTCATTCAATGTTGCTTTTGACATGCTACTTGTGCTGGTCATTTTCAGAATTTGTATGTTGCCATTTACAATGACTATACCATAATAGTGTGTGTATGTTATGATGGATGCTGTTGGAATGGCTGTGTAGTCACACAATGACATGTGTCAAATGGAAATGTTTATGTTTCACTTTCAGGATTTTGCAGGACACACCTATGGGTACACATCTACAATCAACCCATTAATGTCAGAGTACAGAACTGAATGTCAGCACAGAAGACAAATGTCATCAGAAAGGTAACACAGTATAGGTTCCTGGGTTCATAGGTTCATATGTGTTTAATAGGCTAATGAACACAAGGGCTTCTGTAAGTCTAGCCATGCATCCCTAAACACTGTCAAGGTCTGATACCTTTGATAAGTGTAATCAGGGTTTTGGGAGCTGAAACACCTACAAACCAGGGTATGGGGGTTGAACCATCCACAGTTTCCATGTGTCTATTGTAGGCATTGGCCCACAAGCAGGTATGATTGTCCTGTTCCCCATCCAATTGTGTAACTTGCACTTGATTTGCATTAGGGCGGAACTGTGCTTCACATGGATGTGGAGCCTGTTCCACATAGAGTGTAGTCTCAGGGTTACATACCTGTCTCTCCAGCATGTCTTATATATACCACAGTCAAGGTGCAGGTCTGTAGAACAGGTAATTCTGGTGCTACTTGTTTCATGGATATGCAAGAGATCCACAGTAGGGTCTGACACTGCACTGTATAGCAGGCATATGTACACCTCCCCTCCAAACAATGTAGGAGACAGACTACACTGATAGGGCTTTACGTGGTCCGCATAGGATATTTTACGTTCACCATGTAGTGCTTTACTGAGGAACCTCTAAGGATGTTACAGTTGTTCGATATGCTTGCTTAATTACATACCAAAGGTGGCATTGCACCAATGATAGGTCTGATGAATGCCGATTACAGTGGAACAATGGCTTCCTTGGATTTACATGCCATACCTTTGTTTATAGGTTGTGCAACATAGAATGATGTCCACAATATTACAAACATGTAACAGGCAAAGGGTAGATCACTACCTGTGTCCATAAGTCACTGACTACTCGGTCAACTGTTCAAGGTGTGCTGGCAATAAGATAGCTACCAGGGGTGGATAACTTCCCAAAGGATAGTGTTATACATTTCTTGGTATTTAGTTTTAGCCCATGGCTCTGACGACAACTTTAGGTCTGTGTCAGCCCCACCTGGAGAACATTTGTGTCAGTGTTGGATTCAATGACATCTCCTCATTTGCATGAAATATGCGATGACTAGAATGTTGGATTGCATGTCGGCTTGACTTATGGGCTTATAACTTGGTCCTTTATGACATGTTTCTCTATGTGTTGATATGTGTGTTGTTTTCACAGGGCTGCTGAGGAAATTTGTTATCTGGACTTTCTCTATGAGGTGCTTGTGATTTATTTAGGTACATGTCAGTGCCTCAGCTCATGTCTGCTTTGGATTTTGTGTGATGGGTGTGGCATGTGTAACACTGACTACCTTATTGACATTAGGAGTACTTTTATATTGAAGCTTTGCCTCCAGTGACAATGTGTATATACATATCTCACATACCATACCATATCAGTTTGTTTGATAATGATGTGGTTGTTGGTAAAATGGGGTGATTCTACATTGCCTCAGGATGCCCATATCAACTAGGGTGGTAAAGGTCACAGTGGGAATCTGGATCCCCATGGCAACAGATCCTTTATTATTGATTAAATAGTTGTATTGAGAATATTGCTCAATGTCACAAGTATCTGTTCTAAAACTATGGGGAAAATGCTTGACAGTGCATGCTGGTTGTCCTGTATTCAACTTGGTAACTGGAGTTAATGTCATGGTTTCCAAGAAAAATCTCACCCAAGGTGTCTGAGTCTGTACAGACCACTGCCAAATACTGGAGGAGAAAGGAATACATACACCCTGTAAAGTTAAAGATGGCATATTTAAGCAGTTATCCTGAAGTTACACACTAATCAAGCAGTGCATACTTAAAAACAACAACTACCTTATGAAGAATGCTAAAAAGAGGGGCCTGGCTACTACTACTGCTGGTCTTAACATGGCCTTGGTGTGGTAGGATACAAAGCTCTTATTCTTTGTCTCTCACCAAAAGCAAAATGTTAGCACCAAGCTCAAGGTAAGAAGTGGGCCATAGCCTGCTTGTTGATCCACACACTTATCACACATAATGCAAGGCTCTGTAGGCTTGTTGTAGCCTTTTCCAGGTAGATGCCTTAATTAGCAACCAGACCAGTCATTTGCTGTTTCCATGTATTATGCCTTGGGTTCCAAGGCTTGTAGCATTTGACTAGATTACTGATCTGATGGTGATTAGGAGCACAGCTGCTGCATCACAATATAAGGTTAAATCTCAGGTGCCATAGACGTCCAAGGTTGCTCTATCAAGCTCCACAATGGCAGTGATTCATGGTAGGTGACAGTTTCACAGCAATTCATGCAGCCTGGCCTTCAACATTGTAATGGTGGTGATCTGCATGACATGGATGCGAGGCCTACTGCAGATGGGTGACCACCTTTAGGCAATGCCTCTATCCATCTCACATGTCCTAGGTATATCATACTACATTTATGTCCCTGGAACACTAAACTGTGTTTACATATTATTTCACACAACATAAATTTGCTGTCTGGTTGTCTGACAGACATTGTAGACTTGTAGGCTAAGATAATGACAGCAAAGTTGGACAAGTTTTCTGTGCATGCATATCTTCACTGCAAAGAGTGCCTACAGAGAGTGCGTGTGAGGCTGTGAACCCCCAAGGGTGTAGCAGCATGACCCTATAAACTTATAGGTAATGATACCAGATATACAGAGCCTATTAACATAGCTTACCTGTTGGCCGACAGGTTCTGTGAAACCATCACTCCCCTGTCCCCACCACACATATCCCATGACATCCCTACCACCTGACCCCCTACCTTATATATCTTAAGAGCAGGTCAAAAATGGCCTCTCTAAGGACAAAAACACAGCATCTATGGGACCTGATAACAACCCAGGCTGTCCTATATGGCCGCCAGCATGGAGTATTAACACCATTCGGAACTCTTTGTGATCATAGTGTAACCACCAGCTTTGTTATAGCTGACTGGAAAACAGCCACTGTTATCCTCTTGCACAGAAGTGGTGCATCCACTGACCCCAGAAACTATATATCTATTATCCTGACTAGCCATATCCGCAAGACCATGGGGTAAATCATCACAGACCTTATCAACAAAGATATAGGTTTCCACAAAGTTGACCCACCTCAGTTTGGATTTGTCAAAGTGAGATAATGCCTGTTAAGCCTGGTGGACGTCTTTGAGACAGTCACCAAGCACCTGGATGAGGGGCAATCTGTACATACAGCCTACCTGGACTTAGTGAAAGCATTTGACACTATCTTCCAATCAGCCATCATTGACAAATGCACCCAACTAGGCATTGACCTTTATATCATTAGATGGGTTATTTACTGCCTCAGTAATGGAAGTCATATAGTCAAAATGGGGTAATCCACCTCCAATAGCAGAGATGTAATACGTGGTGTTCCACAAAGTTTAGTCATAGGTCCCCTACTGTTTGGAATCAATTTCTCCAAAGTACAAGCACAAAGCATATGTCTGTGGTTGACAAGGTTTGCTGAGACTTGCAAACTAGGAGCAGTCATTGAATCTCCAAAGTATATCAACATCCTACATGAGGGTCTTACTTGAACAAATGATTGTTGCCAAAGTCATGGCCTTAAAAGCAATGCAAATATATGTAGTATCATTGCTTTTGGTAACATCAATATTCCTGCTAAGTATCACATCAGTAGCAGCAACTGACATGCATACTCAGGGGTGACAGACCTGGGCACACAGGTTGACAACTAACTTACCTTGGAACATTATGTCTCCATAGTGGTAAGAAGTACATTCTATCATGGTCATGTAATAAGTGAGGGCATTATCTCCAGAAAAAGTAGATGTTATAACCTCCATGTACTCTTTTCTCTCAGCAAACCAATAGTTGAGTGCAATGGCCCTTTCGGTATGTACCTTTCCAAGCACCTGCAGCAATTGGAGAAACCACATAGGTTCCTCACAAGGTGTATTCAGGTCTTCAGCATCTGTCCATAGGGATCATCTGATATCATTACACTTTAGTGTGTGTTATACAAACTACTCTGAGGTGATCTCTGCCTTGTATACAAGGCAAACTCTGACCCTGCTGTATTAGAAATGTTGCATATCCGTAAGACACATGGTACACGGGTTACTCACTGTATAGACCACAATCTGGTATGTGACATTAATACAATCTGCTGGAGGGACAGAATTATTTACCAGAGTTTAACACACCTTTGGAACAGACTCCCACATCATGTCAAACAGAGAACCTCACTGACCCTCTTTAGATGCAACCAGTACAATTGGATAGGTGACCATAATTTCACTATGGCAGTTCCACCTGTGTCACTGTTGGACAGGAGCAATAGGTGTTGATTGTGTAAATAAGGGTAACAACTTGGCTAGGAATTTTAGGGCCCTAGGGTCATTAGCCTAGTAAATTCCAATGAGCCTATGATCCCATAGTTTGATGTAAAATACTTTAACATTCAGACACACAAACATGGCTGCACAACTTATTTATGTCTACAGAGCACTGCACAACACACACACAAAAACACACATACACGCACACACACAGACACACAGACACACACACACACACACACACACACACATACACACACACTCACACACACACACACACACACACACACACACACACACACACACACACACACACACACACACACACATATGCACACACACACACACACACATACACCAAGTTGGCTGAAGTGTGATTAGGACCCCTACCTATCTATTCTTACATACTACAGATAACAGTGCTTAACACACACACCATGGCTTAAGTCTGACATCAGCATGGCTTGAGGTAGTCTTATGGTAAATGACATCAGAAAGCCTGGTGAAGGACAAGAGTTTGGAGGCCTGTATCACCTGTTAGACCTAAAACCATGTCTGTTTGTAAGTCAGTGTGGCATTCATATTTGTTTTTAGGAAGTTTCACATACTTACCCAAACACAGCAAGTGAGTTGGAGTGAGATATGAACCCCTACCTATCTGGGCTTACACACTACAGATCATAGTACTTATTGCACATTCCACAGATTAAGTCTAAAATTAACATGGCTTTAGGTAGTCTTATAGTAGATGACATCAGCGGACCTTGTGGAGGATGAGAGTTTGGAAGCCTCCATCAACTGCAAGGCCCAAAAGTGCAAAACAATGCCAGTTTTGAAGTCAGTGGTGTGGTACACACACTTGCTCTTTGGAGAGATACACACACGCAGACACACACACACACACACACACACACACACACACACACACACACACACACACACACACACACACACACACACACCAAGTGGACCAAGAGTGAGATTAGAACCCCTACCTATCTAGGTTTACACACTAGAGATTACAGTACTTAATGCATGTGCCATGGCTCAAGTCTGCTTTCTAAATGACTGCAAGTGAAGTAATCTTAAAGAACATAAACAAGCCCTGTGGTGAACAGCTTGGGAGGCCTGCAGAGTTAAATTGCTTCCCACTGGCATCTGCAGCTTGTAGTCTAATAGTCAGAAAACTGTTCTATAGCTTTGCTATGTGACAACAGCACCTGTATTGGGCATATGTGTCTGTTTGCATTTTAATGGGCAAGCTAAATTAGCCCTGTCGCTGAGTGTGCACACAACATAATACATTACACTACTTGTTCAGTTGTTGATGTATGTGTGGTGAACTTCAGCAGACACAGGAGGCTGTAGTGAATGTGGGTGTTCTTGCTGCCATATATGCAACATATGGCTTGACAGTATATATATGTATTTATATACAATGCCATACATTTTCAAGGTTTCCACTTGCTGTAATAGGAAGACATAGTATGACTCATCACTGTCCAGATGTTTACAGCAAGAACACAGGTATGACGCATACTTATGTGTGTTTCATACAAAATTGTGGTCTTTTGCCCAATGTGGTATCATTCACACGTGACGTGAGAGAAGGCTGCCAGAACTCTGAACTTCAGATATTCCAATAGTCCTCCAATTGCAACATGTTATTCTCAGGGCCAGCTTGTACTATTGAACTGCAGGACTGCAGATCCCCAGCTGTAAAAGAAAAGAAAAAAATAAATAAATAATTAGCTGCAATTTCCAGAACTCTGCACATGCATGAGGGAATCTGGACTGCTGTTTAACCAGTCCAGAACTTTGCTCATGCGTGTTGGAATAAGGACTACTGTTTAACCAGTTCAGATTAGGAAGGGAAGGCATCAGAGTACAGATGCCCAGAAGTCTATGCAGTTTGTAACCACATAGACTGGAAGGGGATTAGACTGCAACATCTGCAGGCATGTATGGATAGCTGCTCTCACAGCAAGCAGGGACTTTGTATTTCTTTCAATCGAAGCTGTTGCGGGCTGGTGGAAAGAAGGACTTTGGAGAATGAAGCTAGTGTGGAAAGAGACTTTGGAGAATGAAGCTATTGTGAAGGAGGTACTTTGGAGAACAAAGCAGGTGAGAAGAAGGTACCTTGGGTGCAGGTAACAAGGGCCAAAATTCCCTACCCACCACCACTTGTGAAAACTATTCAGATTTTTGCTTCATATTTTTATTCTGTTCTGTTCCTCATAAAATCTGTGGTTTTCTGGATTTTGAATTCACTTAATAATGACAGGCATTTGAACTTCAGACTTCATATTCTTCAGAAAGTACATGGTAAAACAACACCTTTTATTCTATCAATTTTCTAAGTGTATAAGATCAATATTTGAAATTTGCCCCTATTTTTTGGGGCAGCATTGTCCCATTATTGGCTTTGTCCAGGTGTTGTGTGCTAAGAGGTTGAGATCTAAGGTGAAAACTGAATTCACTAAATGATAACCATTTACGTTTCAGTCTTCTTGTCTTTCAAAAAAACAGCTGAGTTGGCATAGTGGTATGTTGCTCTGACTCTAGTGCACAGGGTCCTGGGTTCAAGACTTAGCAGTGAAATTCATGGTGGTAACACAACGTTTTATTCTAGCAACTTTCCAAGATTATACAAGCAATGATACGAATACACCACAGTTCCTAAGCACAATCCCAGCACAAAAGGCAAAAGCAGACACGTCAGGTAGTCCCAAAAATTTAATACAGAACAAGGTTAAGCGCTTTCATCACAACGTGACTTCCTCAGAACATACATTTACACTCTCCATATCCTTTTATAACACTACAAAATCACATGACTCCAAATCACTCACACCTGACAATCATTAAAATACAAAGCTGCTCCATTACCTTATAAAGTGCAACAGAACTCACTGACACAATAATACATACCCCCTGTAATACATACAAATCCTAATATTATTACACATTTACTAAACATTTAATGAGAAGGCATTGCTTAAAAACTCACATTCCTTTAAAAAATGTATTAAAAACATGTGCATATATATATGTAATAATAAATTCTAAAGTGCTGATACTAGAATAGCCATCAGTTAAAACACATCCTGATAGTCAGTTAAAAATTCTCAACTGTATAATAATAGTTAATGCAGAGATACAAAACATACAAACTATACAAACTTTCCCTACTGATAGGTCATCGTACCTATACCTACCCCATATTGTCCAAAATGGGTTTAATAGATATATGATCATTAATACCCGGATGTTCAGAGGCGTTTAATTTGATTTGCCACTTGACCTCTCTGTCACAAACTTTCTTTTTTATATCTCCCCCTCTGACATTTTCCTGAATATGTTCAAGTATGCCAAATTTAAACTTAGAACAATTTTGATTATCTCTAAGATGTTTCCACAGGGCGTTATTTTCATCTTTTTTCCTTATACTGTAATAGTGATCATAAATCCTGTTACGTAGGCACCTGTTGGTCATGCCTACGTAGAAAGCAGGACAGTTGGTACACATAGCCAAATACACATAGCCAAAAAAGAAGAAAAAAAGAAAAAAAAAAGAAAAAAAAAGAGGAAAAAAGATGAAAATAACGCCCTGTGGAAACATCTTAGAGATAATCAAAATTGTTCTAAGTTTAAATTTGGCATACTTGAACATATTCAGGAAAATGTCAGAGGGGGAGATATAAAAAAGAAAGTTTGTGACAGAGAGGTCAAGTGGCAAATCAAATTAAATGCCTCTGAACATCCGGGTATTAATGATCATATATCTATTAAACCCATTTTGGACAATATGGGGTAGGTATAGGTACGATGACCTATCAGTAGGGAAAGTTTGTATAGTTTGTATGTTTTGTATCTCTGCATTAACTATTATTATACAGTTGAGAATTTTTAACTGACTATCAGGATGTGTTTTAACTGATGGCTATTCTAGTATCAGCACTTTAGAATTTATTATTACATATATATATGCACATGTTTTTAATACATTTTTTAAAGGAATGTGAGTTTTTAAGCAATGCCTTCTCATTAAATGTTTAGTAAATGTGTAATAATATTAGGATTTGTATGTATTACAGGGGGTATGTATTATTGTGTCAGTGAGTTCTGTTGCACTTTATAAGGTAATGGAGCAGCTTTGTATTTTAATGATTGTCAGGTGTGAGTGATTTGGAGTCATGTGATTTTGTAGTGTTATAAAAGGATATGGAGAGTGTAAATGTATGTTCTGAGGAAGTCACGTTGTGATGAAAGCGCTTAACCTTGTTCTGTATTAAATTTTTGGGACTACCTGACGTGTCTGCTTTTGCCTTTTGTGCTGGGATTGTGCTTAGGAACTGTGGTGTATTTGTATCATTGGTGGACTGTTCCTAGTTTCATTTCTTTTCATTATACAAGCAATGTTTAAAATGTGTCCCTGGTTTTGGGGATTTTGCCCCCCCCCCAATAAATGTTGGCTTTTTCCAGATTTTTTGTGCTGCAAAGTTGAGAGATACAGATGAGTGTCGAGTGGATTTTACAAGGAGCTGAGATCTTCAGGGGAAGAGAAGTTTAGTGTTGTTTATGCTGAGTCTGCTTGCATTGTTAATAGCATAACAGGTTGATTACTTGCTTTTGATGCAGAAGGCTGTGGGTTCCACTTCCACAGTATGTAGATACATTGCTGATACTGTACTGTGTTGTATTTGTAAAGGGGGGTGAATGCTGCAGTCCTGAGAATGTTCTCTTTGGTGGAGATGCCTAGTAACTATGAACCTATCAGTTTGCCATCCATTCCCTGTTGCAATATTACAAGCTTATAATTTTTTTAATGTAACATAGGCGGTTTATTACTCAAGGACAACAGGCACTTTATTTGTAGATGAAACAATGAAATATAAAGTTGTTTGCTAGCAGCAAGATCTCTTTAATGTGGAATTATTTAGATGACTTTTACTTCTGCAGAGATTGTGCATATTTACTGATAATAGTGGATTGTAGAAGTTTGATTAGACTTTTATGATGGAAATATTCTGAATTGGCCAGTTTTGTCATTATTGGTGCATGCATTTTGTTTCATCGTTTACTGGAAAATGTTCAAAATAACACATTTAAAACACCCTCTAAAAACTTTACTGTATTATACAAGGAATATAATTTAATACAACCAGGAAGGTGCATCAAAGAACACATGTATGTTTCATGTGCAAGGGGCCTATGATTTGAAAGCAGCCCAAAGTTAATCTTTATTTGCCACTGGCTAGATGCATTTTCTTTGAATGTGGGTTTCAATGCTGTTTCGAGTTTCAAGCGCAGAGAAGTTTTAATGCTAAGTCTATTTTCATTGTGAGAATGCATTGATTTGTTTAACAGATATCTATTAGTCTTTGTGCTGTAAAATGTAAAATAAAACTTTTAAATGAAATCCAAATCATTCTAGAAGTAAAGCAGTATGCACAATACAGTGTTTATGGTAAATAGGGTGAAATAGCCAAGTAATGGGACATTGGAATGGCTCCAGGGTAGAGGCCCCCTTTGACCATGATTTTGTGAGGGGGGAAAGGGTGGCAAACTCAAAGACAGCCCTGGCTGAAAAATATCTATCAACTGTCCAGATTTTTGCAGAATAAATAGATTTTTGCTTCTTATTTTTGGTTTGTTCCTCATATAATTTGTGGTTTTCTGGCAAATCATTCAGGAACGAAGTCACTAAATAATGGCAGACGTTGAGTTTCAGACTTCATACCCTTCAGAAAAATGCATGCTAAAGCAAGACCTGTTATTCTATCAACTGTCTAAGTTAATACAAGAGCAATTTTTAGTACATTTTGTATGCTCCCCCAATATATTTGGCCTTGTCTGGATTTCCAGCATTAAGAGGTTGAGAAGTATGAGCAAATAAATCACTTTATAGAATTAGGTATATCCAAACCTCTCAACTGTCCCCTATTTTGGCTCAAAATGTTGCTCTTCCCCTAATAATCCCTCCACAAAATGACAATTTTGGAAGAAAATGTGGAGGGTTTACAATTAATAAATAATTTTAATGATCAGAGTTATAGATTACTTTTATTTCAAAATGCATGTAGATTCTCTTATTTTGTCAGCTGGTCAACTTAATAGTACTAATATTAAAATAGTGTCCCTTCTTTGACAGGTACCCAGCTGTATTGTGTGGCTATTTTATATTTTTGTATCACATTGTTGGTCCATTTTTCATAAAATTGTGGTTTTCTGGCAAATTAGTGGCAAATCATTAAAGACTGAAGTTAGAAAATAATGACAGACATTTGAGTTTCAGATGTCATGCCCTTCAGAAAATTCATACTAATGCAAGACCTAATATTGTATTATATTTCTAAGTTTATAAAAGCGATATTTAAAAATTGTCCTTATTTTTGGGCCTTTGTGCCATTTCTATTTATGGCTTTGTCCAGATTTCTTGCTCTGAGGTTGAGAGATATGAAAAATGTGTCAGGGCTATCACCGTCAGCCAGAGACATTTCAAATTGTGACATACTTGTACTCCACTCCCCCATGTAGTGACTTTGGATTTGTACAAGCAAGGCAAGAAACAGTTATGCAGTGTAAGTGTGCAGATTATCCCCCAATCCAAGGTAGACTCAAGTACTATTTGGCTTTTCATCTGTCCTTGATTTTGCAGAATGTTCTGGTATTCTGTCATATTTTTATACTATTGATTTATGCTTATTATTCAGAAAATGCATATTGTTGCAGTGCCAGTTGCTCTGTGTTTAAGTAGCAATGCTTTAATGACCATCAGGTAAGCTTGTCTGAGATTGTAAGATGCAAGTAAGCTTTAATAACCATACTGTTAAAGAATTACCACCATTGAAAACCTTTTTGTTGTTGCCATGCAGAGAATATTTACATAACTAGATAACGTATAAGCCTTAGGTATTGAAATGCATATGCCAGTATTTGTAATAAAGGACAGGATTACAGTATTTTCAGAAGTTCATTACATTAGTTGGAGACTTGCAGACATCTTTGCAGGCTTTACCCGTAAACTAATCAGAATGCCAATCTATCATGTGTGGTCCATTATCTATGCAGTAATCCTTTAAGCAATTTATCTTGAGGTTGTTTCTTGTTTGCTGTTTATTTTTTACTTTGATCATGTTTTCCCCATGAAACAAGTAGATAGTTGTCAGGCAGCAGGTCTTTTTTGGATAAGAAGTGGGGGTATCACAGAGATTGCTACATTCAGCATGTTACTTGGTACTTTTATAAAGCTGAATATAAATTATAATTAGAACTGCAGTGCAAGGAGAAGTGGTTTGAGTTGAGTACTGCTTGTTTTTATACTTGATTTCAACTGGCATTCTAATAATGTATTTAAAAAGTAATTTATTTTTTCATTCCTCACAACCTTTTTGTTTCCATCTAGATATTAAGTAAGCTATCATGTAGCCAATGCACTGAAATATTTTTTTTTCTTGTCCACTTCATTTTGTCTTGATTGGACTCTCATAATGATGGTTTGACACCCAGGGCAGTGTATTTAATCAAAGTAAAGTCCCAGTTTTTGTGGTTTTGAGTGTAGCCATGCCCCTTTCTAATTGACCACACCCATTTCCATTGGCCACACCCATTTGGCTGTCTCCTGCAGCCCCACTTTGATTTGAAATCACCAGCCACCACTGGTTATTCTACGTGCTTCCACATATTTTAAGTGTATTATCTAATGTTGAGCCTTTCCTTTTGGTCCTTTGTTCAACATTATAGGTGTCATAGTGCACCTTTACTCTCTATGATCTGGGTATGTAGGGCAATACAGACATGCTCACACACACATATATACATCTATATATATATATATATATATATATATATATATATATATATGTATATATATATATATATATATATATATATATATATATATATATATATATATATATATATATATATATATATATATATATATATAAATATACTCTATATATATATATATATATATATATATATATATATACATATATATATATTTTTTCCCCTAAACAAAACTGCACGAGGAGCAACGGATTTGCACTTTGCTTCACTAAGTGTATTGGCATGTGCAGTTGCATTTTTGGCTTGTTTGCACATTCCTAAGCAGCGTGCAAATGGGTGGCACTTTGCTTACATCAGAGACTTAATGTTCCATAAACTGACTCCAGTCCACAGCTAGCTGTACTTCCAGGCTGGGATTATGATATCATTAGAAAAACTCAAAGCTAGATTTACATATATACTCAGGTCCATAAATGAATCTACAGTTTCAATCACTGTGTGCTGTATATAATATTCACCTTTCTATTTATGTTTTCCAAATCTCATATGTTTAATTTGTGATGTAGTTATCAGCATAGTATACTCCTGTGATCAAATGATCAATTTAGTCAATTAGTTAGCACTTATGCCCCATCTGTAACACATGTAATTCTTATACCCAATTTCAAGTCATCTGCATACACACTATAGAGCAACTCAAATGAAATGGATAGGTCTACAGAGAAATCTGAAAAATTTTGGGCCTAGGAGAGAACCCTGTGTCACACCCTGACTGTAACCAACTATTTCACTTGTCCAATTGCTGTATGATACTTGTCATGTCATATGTGTAAGCTATGCAGCTATCCATTTTATCAAGAGTGCATCAATTCCTAGGTTTTCTAATTTATCAATCAGTGTTTTGTGCATGGCCCTGTCAAATCTCTATAAACTACATCACAGCACAATTTTTCATTCATAGCTGTTATTATATTGTCATAGTACATCATGTTGCAGGTGGTACTTAGATCTATTTTCAACATATGCATGCTGATATGTGGTTTCAAGTACCAACCTTTACACTTCTAATAGTGACTAATCCAATATTACCTAAGATTTTTTAAATAGGTCTTGGATATGCAGTGCAGACGTAAATGTGTAACTGATATGTGAAATATGTTAATACTAGTATAGTACACACAGAGTCACAGTCTGTAAAACAATAGCTAATACTCCTTAACATGCCAAATATCTGGATATCTTGGGATTACAGCTCTGAACACCATCACACAAGTTTCCTGCCTTAGTCTTTTGAGCCACAGAGGCTGCTTGATAGACAGTGGAAAATTCATCACACCATCACCTGCATAAATATGTACTTTGCTTTTTATAGTTAACTAACGCATAATATGTAGGTTCAAAATGCACATTATTGTACTGATGCTGTATGGCATACTAACTGTGTGAAATGCTTATACAGCATAGATGATTTATTGTTATGGCAGTTACAAGAGGACACTGCTGTTTTGAAGGGTGGGGGAACAAAAGCTCATGTTCTGCTAGGACACACACTAGTCTGAATATCATTTAACCTCACTTTCTAACATGTCCCTTGAATGAAGCACCAGTAATCTGTTGCAATAGGACTGCATGAATATTCCATGCATGAGGCCTACCGAATACAAATGGTGATAGAGAACCAGGAACATGCAATAAGACTCCAAAAGAACAAGAAATGCAGCCAAAGACAGGACCTCAAACAGAAGTAGTTCTCTTTATTGAATATATCTACAAGAAACTTTAAGTGCTTTTGTCCCCCATAAAATTTTATGGGGGATGAAAGTGGTTAACATTTCTTGTGTTTGTATCCAGTAAAGAGAACTGTGTCTATTTGAGGTCCTGTCTCTGGCTGCAATTTTTGTACAAATGGTGACATGGTAGTGGAATAGGTGTCTGTAGCCCAATGTGGATGTAATTTCTGTCCAAATAGCCCAGCATAGTCTGTGCATAATGTACCTGGTCCATAGCTACAATGGCATAACATAACAATCCATATTTCTACTGTGTGGGTAGGTTATGGACTTACCTTGCAAGTACAGTAGTTGACACAACTGAAGATCAGGGCTGACTCTGTCTGATGCAAGCAGTACACCGCCAATACATGAATAGGTACAGGATGTTTGATTTGGCGGACATCAATTTTAATATCTGTATGTGAGTAGGAGTAAGGTGTCAGTTCCTAGGTCCCTAGGTTTGCAGTGAATGTGCTATGCATTGTCTCTTAGCCAAAGCCAGGGTATACTGAGCATGCCTACATCTACCTACAGGGACATCAGCAGGGGTTCCTCCTCTGAGTCCTCCTGTAACTGTGGCTGTGGTGATGTAGGCACTGGTGAGGGCTGTGCATCCCTGCCCTTTGCTGATCTTGCTGCAGCTGTTTCTGCAGGATCAGCTTGTGTAGTATAGCACGTACTGTGAACATCACTGCACATGTGGCTGGAGTATACTGCAAGGCCCCACTAGTCATATCGGAGGCACCGGAACTATGACTTTAGAAGCCCAAACACACACTTTATGATGTTCCTAGTTTGTGTGTGTGCCTCATTATTGCATTCATCCATGAGTGTGTGTGAATTTCTGATGGGTGTCATCATCCATGGTTCCAGTGTGTAGCCAGCATCCACTAGTAAATGGCTCTTTGGGATGTCCCCCAGCAAACATCTGGTACAACTGTGATGTGTGCCAGATATGCAATTTGTGATAACTGTCTTCATTACCAGCACACACATTCATGATAATCCCCATGGGCACTGCACGCAACTTGGCAGTTGATAGAATGGTATCCCTTGCAGTTAATGTAGATTCTACCCTGCTCACCAGGTGGTGCCTCGATGTGTACATGTGTGCAGGCTAAGGCACTCAGTACATCAGGGTAGTGTGCTATCTTGGCTAAAAGACAATGCATAGCACATTCATTAATAACCTCTGGAAGCAGATACATGTGAGACCCCCATCATGTCCCCAGTTGGTCTTTGAAAAGTACCTGTAGCTAATATCCTAAGGGATACATATACCTTGGTTTCCACTGGGACGGGTTCCCCTTTGTTAGCTCTGGCTCTGCTTTGAGGGTGGCAGAGCTCATTGAGCTCTTGTTATATGTCCCTGTCCACCCTGTAGCACTCTACAACCTCTAGCTCATCTAGCTCCTGGATGGTTACCCTGGGCCTGAACACTCTTCTTCTTCTTGGCTTAATCTTTTCTCAGCAGCACCAGCAGCATTGACTTCAGCCTCTAGCACATACAGATGTAGAATAGCTGCAGCAGCTCCTAGCATTATCTCATGTAAAATTTCCAAGTCTCTACTCCAATGGTTCAGATTATTGAGGGAACAATCAGAATGTAGGGTGTATGCATACTTTATACAGTTCTGCTGGATGTGCACCATGTGGGATTGGCTAATTATGATACAGTTCACCTGCCTAGGATGTAATTGACATGATTTAAGGGCCCTACTTTAGTGCATGATACAGTGCATAGTGCCACATTGCTCAGTATAGGTTATACAAAAGTATATATTATTAACTGAATATACCCAGTTTTGATTGATAGCTGCCTATGTCATCACTGTGACTTGGGTGGTCTGTTTGTGTGAACATGTGAAGCTATATGGCACACCATGCAAACATGTGCGCTGAGCACTAACAAATCTTAAAAATAACATACCTCTCCCTGATGTCATCCAAATCAGGAAGGAATATCAAAACAGTGTAGGAGCCTACACAAAGTGGATATGGGGATGCTGTTGTTCCTTTTAGCGATTCAACAAAGGAACCTCATTTGTATACATATTCATGCTGACAGCCTGGAAACTATACTGTTCTTAGCCATGTTAGCTGGGTAACAGCATGAATGTACCATTGTATGGACCCGATGCAGGGTCCTACAGTACATTTGTGAAAACAACATTGTAGATGTTATTTTAAAATGTTTTTTTTCTATTAAGTATGTTGGAACAATGCAGCTCGTAGTGCAAACATGCAAAAATTATTTTAAAAATTTATTAATTTTACATATCCCCTTCCTTTTCCAAACATCCACAATATATGTTTTGCACATGTATGTATGTAAGCTACTATTTTCAGGGGAATTATGTTCATATTTGTGGACTTTTACATCCCTTTCTGTCTGTGTAGACTCCTGTACATAGAAACTTTCTGTGTACACTACGGACATGAGCACAGAGTCTACATGGATGCCTTTAGCCTTGTTGGATCACTCCACCTGCATCATTTGCATAAGATTCACCTGCATAAGCAGGAATTTGCATTGCATGGAAGTTTCCATGTTTGCACGTGCTTGTGTGCTGCTAAGCAATGCTTACTGAATCTAAAAATGTTCATGTTAGTGTACACACCATGCCGCAATGTGTACACGGAAAAAAAAACATGTAGGTTTTACTGAATTCTCCCCATGGTTTCAGCTTTATATTTTACATGGTAATGGGCAGATTTGCGGAATTTATAAGGGTCTGCCACTGCTGTTTGTACTGAAGATGTTAAAGCACAACTACATCAGTATGCTATGTGCAGCTGGGTCTGTCTGTTTACCTTCCTGTAATAATAGCCATTCATTTGGAGAGACAAGCAGCCATTACCAACAGAGTGATTCCCACCACTGTTTTTTTTTTTTTTTTTTGGCAAGATGAGCATCCATAAAATGTATTGCTCCTGGTCTCTGACTGCTACCTTTAACATCCATTCACTTGAAAAGAAATGTGCAAACTATCAATTGAGTGATCCCTGACACTGTTTTTTTTTTTTAGCAGAACTTACATTCAAAGAACTTGTTGCTCCTGGTCCTGGTCTGTTTATTAGGCAATTGATTACTACCTGTATCTAACTTCCACCATTAACATCCATTCATTTGAAAAGACAAGCACACAGTACTAAATGAGTAATTCCTGATGCTGCCTTTTCTCAGCAGGACCAGTGTCCAAAGAACCTGTTGCTCCTGTGCTCCTTATTAGGCATTTGATTACTACAACAACCTGACTGTACTCTTTAGCATTCATTCAAATGCAGAGTCATGCACAGAGTACCAATGGAGTGATTCCCCACTGCTGCTTCCTTCAGCAGGACTAGCATTAAAAGAACCTATTACTCCTGGTCTCATTATTAGGCAGTCATTGCTGACTGCCAACATTATTATGCACTTGTTCAAAAAGATAAGAACAGAGTACTAATTTAACAATCCCCACCACTGTTTCTTACTGACAGAATCAGCACCCAAAGAGCCTGTTGCTCTCATTATCTTTATTAAGTAGGTATGTCGACGTGATATTATTCTGTACTCTGGTTTTATAACTTCTAGATGACCCAGCAGCTGGAAAAGCCACCTTAACACATATTTCGCAAACTATTTATAGATATTCTCTGTCTGTTACAGAAGAAGCAGATTTACTGTTACCAAAAAGTGTGTAACTTTGCCATGATATAGCTACTCACACTCATTGTTAATCATAGTGCCTGGATTTCTTGCACAGGTCAGGGATAAGTGGACCTATGTGAAAACTTTCTCTAGTTTCCAATTACCTTACCGTTTCAACATAACTGAGAGTACAGCCAGGTAGGCACCATTTTAAAATCTGTAAGGACAAACACACAGTGCAAGCTGAACCATTCCTTTTTTAAACAGGATTAGTTACAAAGAACCTGTTTTTCCTGGTCTCTTTATTAGGCAGTGTATGTGGACTTTATATAATTCTCCACTCTGATTTCTAGTGTCTAGGTGATCTTATTAGCTAGGACAGACACCCTTAGAAATATGTCTCAAGCTATTTCTAAGTAACCCCATCCTTTAGAGTTTCCTTATGGCTACTGTTTATATTACAGAAGGAGCAGTTTTCCATTCAACTTCTTACCGTGAAGTGTGTAGTTGGTGATAACTTTATCAACATAAAGCTGGTCATAGTGATTTTTTTTTTTACCTGAATCTCCAGCATGGGCTAGCCATCACTGTTTACCCTTGCTATGCTGACCTATCTTCCTCTTCCACCCTTTCTTACTCTAAATATATATCCACACCGGCACAACCAATCACATTGTCACTATTTTTCTATTCCCTCCACTCATCAAATATTCAAAATTACTCCCTTATCCAAGCCACTATAAATACTTCTCTGAAAAATCAGTGCTCTCTCTATTCCTAATCATGTAGCAACCAATCCCACTCGAGACCCATCACTGACCTAAATTAAACTCTAACTTTGAATGCAACATATATTAAGCCCAATAAACCTTGCAATTCTTGCATTTTACTTTATCTCCATTAAGCTTTTCTCTCTTCCCCAAACTCTCCTTCATTATACAATGAGTATCTCATGAATGGCACTGTTACCATTCCTGGTATTATTGGTTCACTTAGCATTCCTCAGTTGCCTTCATCTGCCTCACATGAACTCCATCTTTACAACAATTATTCTAAGTTCTTTATAGCTCCCATACTCTTCAATCATACCTTCATTCACTTCCACAAAAATAAACATTCCCACCTCTCAAAAAATATCTTCCATCTCAATGCTGGCTTCCAACCAAAGTTAAAACACAAGTAGCTCTACAGTCACCAACTTTTCCTGCAGAACTTAACACTATCCAATGATATTTATCCAGACCCAGGACCAAAGTCCCAACCAATAGCAACTCCCTAATCATGACTTCACCCTATAAATATATAAGGGTTGCTCCTGTTTAATGTCAGCCACAGAGACATTTGTAATAAGCTGCCTTAGGTGCATGCAAAGGTAGCACAGCACCGATGTGACATCATCATAACCATAGAAATGTGAAAAACCTACAATTCATGACAATGAAGTTATACCATTAGGCTATAATATCTTCAAGCAAGACAGAAAAGATAGGTGGGGCTGACATAATCTTAACCTTTCTTTGTATCAGCTCTGCATTCTTTCCATCAGTCATAGAGAAATTCTTATATCTTCACATAAGGATTAAAACCTAACATAATAGGAACCTATATCCCTCCAGGAAATAACATTGGTACTGCGGAGGAACTATTTTTATGGGTCGCCACTACATTTGTATGTGAAACTTTAATACTAGGTGATTTCAACATTGACAGGCTAATCATAAAAATAATTCCTCCACCATACTCAACCTCTGTAGCTTCAGACAATAGTTATGCACCTCAACTAGATATGGCAAAATCAGCAAAGACAATCTACTCTAGATTGAAACATTCCAAATTTCACAACTATAATTTCCTCTGTAGGCTATCTCTCCAATACCTTAAGAGACCACCTCCCCATATTTGCTGTTAGAGACAATGCTTGTACCCCAAAAATTCATTGTTAAAATCCAGCATGCAACTTACCCAACTTTCAGATAGACATCTTCACCTCTACAATGAAATCTGTCAACTGGAAACAATTAAAAATTCTGTAGCTTGATGACACTGTATCCTTGTTTAATATTGCATTCTCCATATACTTAACAAACTATCTCCAATCAGAACTGAAAGTGTAAAATTCTGTGCTGCGCTATGGATAACTAGGCAAGCTAATCAGTTCATGAAACAGAGATAAAGTATGGAATTCTTGGAAACAGAACAAAATTAAACATAACCTCCAGAAACACTAATAGTTTAGAAATCAGAACAGGAATAAGATTAAGTCCGATAAAAGTACTTTTTACACTAACCTCCAAACTTCAACTCAAACAATCTTCTTCTCCCAGACTCTACTACTCAATATTCCCAATCTACAAGCAATCAAACAAATAGTATTGCTAGCCAACTCAACTACTGCTCTTTTAATACAGTAGATTCTCTCCTGAAAGACTTTACCCCAAGCTCTCCACCTGCCTCTGATACATATCACCACTACTACAAACAGCAACCTATTTCTGCATCTACTATCAAAAGACTCATCGTCACATTTAAACCTATAACTCTTGCTCCAGATACCCTTCCAGCAC
Source organism: Protopterus annectens (assembly GCF_019279795.1). Classification (NCBI taxonomy): domain Eukaryota; kingdom Metazoa; phylum Chordata; order Ceratodontiformes; family Protopteridae; genus Protopterus; species Protopterus annectens. The sequence goes on from NC_056744.1 coordinate 808,749,193, forward strand.
AATACATCAAAATGGCAGAGGGCACTCTAACATAACCAATCCTGTTTCTATTTTAATTAATCAGCTAATTAAAGAAAGCTATGCCCCTCTACTCTGAAAGAAATCCTGCATACTGTTTCATTATAAAGGTGGAAAATTATCTCACCAGCTACTGCCCCATTGTAATCCTGTCTCTATTATCAAAAGTATTTGAAAAATGTACATTTCTCAGCATCTTCATCTCCATTAACCAAAATAGAAATGCAGGTCATCTTGTATCTGCTCTATTTTTTGAACTGTCTAAGGCTTTTGATATTGTTTTTTACCCTAAAATTCTTACTAGACCCAATTTGCTAGAGATGGTCTCATCCTTTCTTCCTCTCTTGGTTTGACAGGTACCTATCTGGTAGCCAAAAGGCTGCAAACTAGAATGCTGATATCTCCTCCTTCCTTCTGGCATCTTTTGGTGTTCCAGAAAGATCTATCTTAGTTCATCTTTGTTCAAAGTAGTCATAAATGATCCTCATAAAGCCAGCAAACAATCCACCATCATTCAGTAGATAGGTGGCTCCACACTCATTTACTCTGAAAAGAATCTTCATAAACTGCAGCAACTAACTCAGGAATATGTTGAGGCATAGCTCCATGAATCACAACTCCTCCTTTTAATCCCCCACCCAGAAAAAACAAACTAATCTAGTTTATAAACAAAACATATAATGATCAGAAACCCTCTTCTCATCATCCTCAAACATCACTGCAATAGAAATAGTAGTCTATACTGAGTTTTTATGGGTCATTATTGATGAAAGCATTATATTTCATCACCATATAAAACAACCAATAGAAAGAATGCATCAAAAACTTTGCACCCTCTACAGGCTAAATCCCTACTAATCCTACCCTGGCCAGAGACCCTGAACATTAGCCTTCACTTCAAAAAAGTATATAACAAACAGGAGGAGTTCCAAAACTGAGCCCTATGGGATACCGCTAGTAACAGTTTCTTACCAGAAATGGATTCACTTATCTGGACAACATGTGTCCTCTCAGTGAGTCAGTTTGCTATCCACCAGCTGATGTAGGGGTTTATATCTAATGCAGTAAGTTTATCTATGATCCCTAAGTGGAGAAGTATGTCAAAAGCTTTGGACAGGTCTAGATAAGTCGTTTGTACAATTTTACCTTCATCCATGGCCCTAGTAACTTTCTCAAAGATATCCACCAAATGAAGCAGGCAAGATCTCCCTTTGACAAAGTCAAATTAGGTCTGATCCAGTGTTTGGAGATTTCCTGTGTTGTTATTGATCAGGCTCATGATAATTCTCTTCATGGCCTTGCAAATAAGACTGGTCAAGCTTATGAGTCTGTAGTTCCCTGAGTCAGTTGATGGATCTACGTTGTGTAGAGAGACAACTCTTGCAGTCCTCCATTCCTCTGAGAAAAAGCTCATTCAGAGGTTGTGGTTAAAGAGGGTTTCTATTGACCCTGATAGATCCGATTTTAAGCTATTTAAGAAGCATCCGGAAATGTTTTCCACACCCACGGAGGCTTATTTTTTTGGCT
>NC_056744.1:808755737-808760737 GCF_019279795.1 Protopterus annectens
CAAGACAATTCCCTTATTCTCACTGGACAATGCAATTTAAGTTAAAATCTAATTGGCTGGTATAATAGTAGTCTGTTAATTCATGTTTCTACCTCTGTTTTTGTTTATGGCAAGGTATATAAACAATTTGTCAATGCTAATAGTTTTCACACAACTAGACACCATTACTCTGCCTGGTACATATGATTTTTTTTAATCTCTGTACTGCTGGATTCTTAGGGGGTTGTCACTTGAATATATATATAAACCCTGTGACAATTTTATCACCACAGCTACCTTCAGGTTTATTGGTTGTTAAAGTGAGAATCATACCCCGAATGGTCTGTACATATAAAGGTTCTCCACAAGTCATCTTTCAATATCTTGATTATCCCTTCAGTCTATAGTTATATATCATGATACAATAACTTTTATTTAATATCAAAACAAGTATTTGAATGATAGACTGATTATTTAGAAAGATCAAAACACGGAATACACAGCACAAACCTCATTGGAGGAACAGAAATGTATGTAATTGTGATTGGATTGTTCCAATCTTAGTTAAAAGATTATGTTATCAGAACTTAATAATGATGTTGCATCATTTTACATATTTTTGTAAAACACATTTTTACATGTTTTTATGTTTTTATTTAGACTAGTATTCCGTTAAGTTTTTAAAATATGGATCTTATTAGTGAATGAATAAATGAATGTATTATGTCTCTTACCATTGATTAAAAGGTTTTTAACCCTATTTATCATGTTTTATTCTATTGGTTTGATATTTTGGCACCAAAATGGCAGGACACTGATTGGTTACTGTTTTATTTAAATATCTGTGTTGTTTGTTTTTGAACTTTGATCTGAAGAAGGGATTTTAAACCCGAAAGTGCTTATCTGTTACTAATAAAGACGTCTGCTCCAGTTGTGGCAGTTTTGATATTCTGTTTTGAATTTGTATTATTTTATATATATATATATATATATATATATATATATATATATATATATATATGTATAGATATTGATATATATCTATATATAGAAATATATATGCATACATCGATAACTGTGTGAGTCATCCTACAATGAATAAGAAAGAAAAAATCCAGCACCCCGAGTAGGTGTAGCAATTATATTATGTATTATGAATCAGACCGGTTTCAGCAGTTAGCTTTCCTTATTTATAGGTAATGCAAATAAAATGATGTGACATCATTTCCTGTATACACAAATCATGACCAAAATTAAACATGTGGATAAAATAAGTCAGTGAAGTAAAATAATAATAACAGTTAGCAATCACAATTTTAAACTAGCATAATACCAAAAAATGAAATGTTGAAACATTATATTTTGTAATAATGATAATAATAATAATAAACCTGTGATATATAGTGGCAAAATTAGCACAAGATGTAAACAATAAAGTACAATGTTGATGATTAATAGTAACAGATGGTTCATTAAAGTTTGTCATTGAGACCTGGTGGAAATAAACCACCTAATTTAACTATCCATTTGGTTTCCTTTTTGTCTAACAGTTTGTGCCATCCAGTTTTAAATGGTTAAATGTTTTAAATACAACAGTCTCCTACATGCTTCCAGTCTACATCCCAAACATATTATAAAAAACATTCCTAAATCACAATTTATTAGGATCAAGAGAATTTGCTCATCCAAATTGGACCTTCAGCATTGCCAGGATGATCTTTCCAACAGATTTATACAGCGAGGTTACAACAAAATGGATGTTCAAACTGCAGTTGGAATGACTACCAACCTATCAAGGGATAGTTTGTTGGGTTACAAACAGAAGATTGTTCAGTCCTCGGTCCAGTCACCCAGACTAGTAACAACCTTTGGCAGAAATACTTATCAATTACAGGACATAATTAGTAATCATTGGAATATATTGACAGCCAACACACACTTGGCCAAGTGGTTGGATGATAGATGTCTCTATTCCTACCGGAAAGGTAAAACTTTAGGATCACATTTTTCTCATTTTAAAAGAATTACACCTCTGGATGTTTCCATGACTCAAATTACCCTATTGGGAGACAGATTAATTGGCTGTCACCCTTGTGGTCATTGCTCTTTCTGCAAATATATATTTACCACCAAAGAATTTACCAGCAAGAATACAGGCAAGATATTTAACATTAACCATTTTGCAAATTGTAGTACGGACTGGGTGATTTATTTAGCCACATGCACTTGTAGGGCAATTTATATTGGACAAACATCTAGACAGTTCCGGATTCGTATCTCAGAACATTTAGGGGATATAAGAAATGCTAGGCCTACCAATGCTTTATATAAACATACTGTTATACACAAAACTGCCCAATTCTCTTTCATTTTATTGACAAGATTGTTGGTAACAGAGCATTTAAAACTGGATGGCACAAACTGTTAGACAAAAAGGAAACCAAATGGATAGTTAAATTAGGTGGTTTATTTCCACCGGGTCTCAATGACAAACTTTAATGAACCATCTGTTACTATTAATCATCAACATTGTACTTTATTGTTTACATCTTGTGCTAATTTTGCCACTATATATCACAGGTTTATTATTATTATTATCATTATTACAAAATATAATGTTTCAACATTTCATTTTTTGGTATGTATGCTAGTTTAAAATTGTGATTGCTAACTGTTATTATTATTTTACTTCACTGTCTTATTTTATTCACGTTTAATTTTGGTCATGATTTGTGTATACAGGAAATGATGTCACATCATTTTATTTGCATTACCTATAAATAAGGTCAAGTGAATCATCATGACTAAACCACTGAGGAAAGCTGACTGCTGAAACCGGTCTGGTTCATAATAAATAATATAATTGCTACACCTACTCGGGGTGCTGGATTTTTTCTTTCTTATTCATGGTTGGTTTATCCATGCACCAACCGTACGTGCTAGCCTGCTCCTTTACATGAGTCATCCTACAGTCATACAAAGACTTGTGAAGGGAACTGTTCTCTTTTTCTTGTTTCATTTGCATTGCAATACTTAGCCATCTTTCCTTTCCATTCCTCTCATGCAAGCACTTCTGGGTTGCACGTGGTAAACACACATTTTTATTTTTATTGTTATTATATAAGGTAAATTTAGGTCTATATGACAGCAAAGTTTTTGTAGCTTTTATATCTGTTATGAAGTATAACATACCTTAATTAAAAGGAAAATATGTGATCAATTTTATTCTCACTTTCTCTGTTGGCTGTGTTATTCTGAGACTGGCAATGTGGAACTCTAACCACCTGACATTGGAGTGTTGGTAGCTTCTGATGATGATGGTGGTGATGAAGAGGTACATTTTGGGAGAGCAGAGGATCAGTGTGACACTAAAGTTGTGACTCCTACATGCCTTGTCCATATTGTGGACACAGCAAGTATGTCTATGCATACCCAGGATACAGAGACCTGTAATATTGGAAAGGTAAAGGTTGACACAGTTGATCATGCTAGTGTTGTTACTCCTGATGCAGAGCTGGTTGCTTCTCATGGAAGCCATCCAGAAGGTTGGTAGATGTGCTCAGAGGAGGTGGCTGTCCACTCTCCTCCTAAGGCTGGTGTGTCATTAGGTGCTGCCAGACATATGTGTAGGGCCATAGTGGAGGCACAGGCGCATTCCATCCAGGCCTCGGAAGAGATAGTGTGACTACTGAATGTCATGCATTCTGATGTGAATGACTCCCTGAACCATGTGGGCAACTCCTTAGACAGGATGAACAACACACTGAGTCGGTCAGTTTCTGTGATGTAACTTCTTTTGGAGAAGGGTGTGCATCCATGTGGTCTGGTGTTAGTAGATGAGGCAATACAGGATTCTCACTCCTGCAGTAACATGATGTCCACTGCTCTCTCAGTGATTATGGTGTCCACACCCAGATTTGGTAGGCCACAAGATTGTGGTTCTGGACATAGTCATGATGATAGCTCATCCAGCAGATATCACTCACATTCAGGTAGCACACTGACTTCTAGCCAGAGCCGTGAAAGTACCAGTGCAACTCATGGTAGAGGTGGTCCTAATGGTTGGGAGGAGCAATGCTGAACTAAGTAGTCTGCCATGCATGTTTCACACCTGTTCAAGATGCAATAACATAATGCTAGCACAGTGCTTGAGTGTGTCCAAGCAGTCACACACACACACACACACACACACACACACACACACACACACACACACACACACACACACACAGAAAAGAAAAGTTCACTTGCCCATTCCACTTAACACACATGCAAACTATCTAAACAATACTGTTAAGTGCTATGCATCTGTTGTTAGTGGCCCCATATACTCTGGGAGATACATGTGTTTCTTACTTGCATGCACTCACTTCTTTGGAGTTAGCCTTTCCCTCCATCCCCACCCACTCTGTGCAAATGATAATAGCTGTACTCTGTTCTGCCCTGCTCTTTGCATGTCTTAGGGTTGCATACAAGTCTGATGCTCATAATGGATAGCTGATGCCTGCTTATTCACTAGATTGGATTTATCAATATGTATTTCATAGCTAATATTGTTGATTTCTTGTTCCTACTAATTTGTGAATGGCTTACTGCTATATTGTTGTACAGCATCGTATTTCATTTAGTATTGCCATTGCAGCATTAGAACCATTAGGTACTTTAGTCTCGCTTCTTAGTATAGTTGTGCAAATGAGGGTATAACTGATCTGTTCCATGTTTTATGGACAGTGGTTAATTGAAATGCTTGATGCAAACTATTGCTTCTAACATGTATCGGTTCTGTTGCAAACATCTTACAGAGGAGATATTACTGACATAACTACATATCAGACAAAAGGCTCTGCTTAGACGCATATGCATATTTTCTTAGTAGAGTAATCAGTCATATAACACTTTTAACAGGTTTCACACTTATTGTCATTATTGCAGGCAAAAATTGTATGCCTGGGGTTGCCCCTGTCTGATGCTAGCAGAACACAGCCATGACATGGGTAAGTAAAGATTGTGATATCTAATTT